>NC_081411.1:161284088-161514088 GCF_030272615.1 Cryptomeria japonica
CCGCTGACTAACCCTAATATGCATTTGCCTTTGTTCCTTGTCTGAAGTGTTTTGGTCTGCAAGTTTTCTCCTAACGTTGTATTTAGCCATCCACTTAGGTTTAGTGGTCTGATTTAGTGATTCTAATCTGTCAAGGAATTCTTCCATTGACTTCTCAACCAAGGTCCAAGTGTAGGTGTGGTTCATGTTTTGAATGTTTTGATTTTGCAATATTCAGGGTTATTGTATTTTTGTTATACTCAATAATGCTAGCAATTAATGGTATGCATTGAGAATAAAATAATAATCCTAGGCAACGAACATCACCCACTAAAAACCTATAATGACTTACAAAAGGCTAGAACCATGCAGATTATCACCATTAAAACACATTCTGTAGTAGAAACTATAACTCCATAAAAAAAATTTTAAACACATAAATCTTGCAAAAAAATAGCACTTACCAACTACAAAGACTATTAGCAAGATTACAAAACACCAATAATTGAGAGAGAGAAACAAATTACAAGCCAAATAGAATCTAACGACAGTATAAGAAAAATGTAATAACCCTAAAAATAGAGGATATTTAATGATCAAAAAATATTGTAAAATTTAAATGATCAAAACAGCAACCATGCCTGCACTTGTAACCTGGAAAATTGTAAAAGAACTAAAAAAGTGAATAGTCGACTCACAAAGTGAAAGCATTTTTACATTTTACAGTTCTGTTTGGCTTAACATCAATAGTGTAATGCAATTGATGAGTATGCTCTATTGCAGGATACATAGCTTCACATAAATGACATTACATTGCTGCATCTTATCAAACAAGAAACCCTCCAAGGACACGAGGGAAAAATATAAGTAGAGTATAACAAAAATCTTTACAAACCCTGAAAACTATCAAAGTGAACACTTACCTTGCAAAGTGAAAGCAGTCGTGCCTACAAACTCACAAACAACACCAATAAACCATTCACGACCACAGACAAAAAGCGATCACTAAACCTAACTCAACTTTACCAGAAAACTTGCAGAGAAAACACTTCAGACAACGAACAAACACGAATGCATAAAGCAATAACCCTACAAGGTCACGAAGAAAAAAAAAAAGCAGAGTATAACAAAAAACTTCAGAAACCCTTAAAACTATAAAAGTAAACACTTACCTTGCAGAGTGAAACTATTCATGCCCACAAACAATGCATATACATGTATATACATGTATATATATACACACATGTATATATATACATACATATACATATATACATGTATATATATATATATGTATATATATATACACATACATATATATATATACACATACATATATATATATGTATGTGTATATATATATATATGTATGTGTGTATATATATATGTATACATATATACATATACATATATATATACATATACATATATACATATACATATATACATATATATATACATATATACATATATACATATATATATACATATACATATATGTATACATATATACATATATATATATACATATATACATATATATATACACATACATATATATATATACATATACATATATATTTATATATATACATATATATATATATATATATATATATGTATGTATATACATGTATATATATATATATATATGTATGTATATACATGTATATATATATATGTATGTATATACATGTATATATATATATATATACATGTTACCCAGTCCAAGCAAACCTTTGTTTTAATAAATCCATTCTGAAATTTATAGCGTTTATAGACAAAAGGCTATTTATCTTGTAGAGTAAAAGCCTTCATGTCCACAAAGTCACTAATCACATCAATAACCCTAGAAATTAACAGCAACTCCATAGAAATATTTTGTTAGTATTATAAACACATAAGTCGTGCAAAAAAAAAGCACTTACCAACTGCAAAGACTATTAACAAGATTACGAAAGAGAAATAACCGAGAGAGAGCAACAAATTACAAGCAAAACAAAGTGTAATGACAGTCTAACAAAAATGTAATAACCCTAAAAATAGAGGATATTAAATGATCATAAAACATTGTAAAATGTAAATGATCAAAACAGCAAACATACCTGCACTTGTAACCTGCAAAATTGTAAAAGAAGCTAAAAAGTGAACAGTTGTCTTGCAGAGTGAAAGATTTTTTACATTTTATAGTTTTGTTTGACTTAACAACAACAGTGTAATGCCACTGATGACTATGCTCTATAGTAGGATACATAGGTTTGCATAAATGACATTATAGTGTTGCATGTTATGAAACAAGAAACCCTAAAATGTAAAACCAGTGGCTGTTAGGCCTTTAGTCGGGGAGATTTGTTCCCGAAGTGCATGTTAGTTTTCTCCTATTTTCATTACAACTTTAGAATGTTAGTTTCGTTGAACTGTGAAAGAGCATGGACATAAGAAGAGTCTATGTAAATTTTAAATTAGACAAAACCATTGAGCCCTAACAAATATTAAATGCATGCATTAGACGATGGAAAGCCAAAAAAATCAGTAAAGTGAAACCTTAGAAAATTTATAGGATGAACTCTAAAAGCAATAGTCATTATTCTTGCACATGTCAACCAATGTGCTTTAGGTTTATGCACATGTCACCTATTTTTATAATATCATTGTTTGGGGAAATTTTCTACTCTCTTTTCTCTTCATTGCCCATGCTGGTAACACTACCATGTTATGCACCCTTCTGATGTCCATCTTTTTGATGGATATCATCTTAAAGCTGTGCGAAATAGAAAGTAGAAGTGATTATACTTCTACGAAGCTAATCTTAGTTACTCAGATTTAATTCTTCATCTAATTATAAATTTTTTTTTGAAATCCTATTCACTTGCAACGATTTGAATTAGGTTTTTTCACCCCATACCATTCCTGACATGTACGGGTTTTTCCATTTTTAAATGTTTTTAGTCAATGTTTTTTATAATGAGTCAAAAAAAATTCTTTTGGATTTCAAAAAAAAATTATGATCTACTTTGAGATAAGCTCCCTTATTCTTATGTATTCACTTTTTAAGTAATGCATTTTGATTTTGTCGTTCCAACAAAAAACAACCACACTAACACAATCAAATTTATACAATGGATAGAAGATTCAAAGAAATAGAGGATATTAACAGTGTCATTGCAAGGATGTTGCAAGAGAGCAACAAGTTAAAGAGAAATCTCAGAAAGTTAATCCATAACTACGAATATAAAATAGCCAACCAATCAACAGACAACCCCTCTACATCTTGTACTGGTGTTACAACCATACATAGTATGGAATTATGCCCTCTTCCAATACCAACTACTAAACAATTGACTGATCCACTGGTTATTTTCACATTGGGAGAGAAAATATTTAAATGGAATAATAACCAACTTGGATGGGTTGCCTGGGTGGATCCTCTCAGTCTGTAATTACTCAGTCTTTGATAAGTTGCATTCATATTTTGATTAGCCTTCGAAACAAAGAAATTCAACTCATATTTTGATTAGTCTTTGATGAGTTGAACTCATATTTTGGTAGCTCATTGCCAAATATCTAAATCATAAACTAAAATGTTATATTTTCTATGCTCGTAGGCATATGAGCCTTTTGACCATTTGAACTCATGTTTCAATTCGACTCTGAACTGTTGATCACCATTTGAAACAAAAACTTCAACTCATATCTTGATTAGTCTATGATGAGTTGAACTCATTTTTTTGTACTTGATTCTTAAATTTCTAAATTGTAAACTAAAACTTTATATTTTGGTGTTCGTATGCATATATGCCTTTGATCAGTTAAACTCATGTTTCGATTATATTCTAAAATGAGAAGTACAGTTCATCATGCTTGTAATTTACTATTAACTATGGAAATCACAAAAAATCCATCCACTCTAATGTAGGTACAATTTTCCCTTTTTTAGGGTGACTTCACCACTTACTTTAATTGATCCAAACTGATGAATTACTAAATAAAACAACACAAAAAAAACTACAATTCTTGATTTCTGTTGTCCACAACTTTCGTATTTAGTAGGATTTTGCTATGTACTTATCGATGACAATGAATTACTCGAGTGATTATGGCATTTAATCTATTCTAATAGAATATTTTAAACGTCATAATAAGAACACAATCGACTTAATTCTGCAAGGCAATATATCAGTCCAAACGACAAGATTTTTATTGTCAGACTAAACCTGAAAGGATTTTGAAACTAACAAATAGGTAATTAACATATCTTTACGTGGTGATCTATTTATTTCATACGAGCTGTACAATATTGAATTCTTTCAATAAATAGGGCTTATAGGTTGAAATAAATTAATTACTTGTTAATTACATGAATTGGCATGTACCACTAGTTGTTTTGAGATTTATCTCAAACAAAAAGGTCTATATCCACAATGGCATCTCAAGCAAACACCTTTGAATCAATACAACAATCAACAATCGATACTTTGGTAAGCTAATTAATCAAACCTTTTCAAAAGAACAAACTTTAATATTATTTCTTTCATAATATATCTCTCTTTTCCATTCCATCCTTTTCATTATCGCATGTACCATTTTTCATAACATAGACAAATATAGATGAATAGTCTGTAGATAACATAGCTTAACTACATACTATACTAAACACATACTTTACATTAACGAATAAGTCCATATATGACTTGGTTACCGTTAACATTAAATCCTCTATATTCATATTATTTTTTTGTAGGAAAATACCCAAGACTATGCCCCTACCCCTTTTGCAATTCAATCTATCAATGCTGGGGATGAGCTTCCTTCAACATTGCTGCAAGTTTTGTCATTTCAAAAAATGTAGAACAACAAAGATGATATGGACATATATAAATTAGTGTTTTCTGATGGCACATACATGTAGTTATCAATCTTGCCTTCTAAGTATGCTACTCTGATAGATTTAGACATTCTTAAAATAGGCACGATAGTCCAGTTGTTCACTTATACATGCAGATACATATGGAACACAAGGTAGGAAACAGACTATGTTTATTAAATAAAATATGTTTCATCTCTATTTAATTGTTTTCAGGTATAATTGAAAGTATATTAAAGAAAAGTCTTTTCCTTTTATAGGACTATTATAATACATATTTTGCAAGTAAAACAAAGTGATTGTCCATTCTTTGGTAAACTAGTATACATGTTCAAAGAAACACAACTAGAAATTATGACTGAGAACACACCATCATCATCTAAACGGTCTCTTCAATTTTCTACTGAATTGCCATCCCCCCAAAGCACAACCTCTGATAATATAAGCCCTATTAAAAGTTTAAATCCATACCAAAATAAATGGACAATCAAAGGTAGAGTTACTCATAAGCGCCCTATTAAGGCATACAACACAGCCACTAAAAATGGCCACGTGTTTAGATTTGACATTGTCGACACTGAGGGCTGTGAAATTAGAGTCACATGTTTTGATGAAATAGCTCAGTTACACTCTAACCATGTGGAAGTAGGTTCACATTATGTTATTTCTAAGGGATCCATCAAGGAATCAAACACTAGATATAACAAACTCAACAACCATTTAGAAATCATCTTGTCTGATACATTCATATTAAAACACTGCACCAATGAAGAAGAACCAAATCAACAATGCGATCCTTTCACTCCTATTAGTGAAGTGTTTCAGCTAACCAATAATACATTGGTTGACATAATTGGTGTTGTTTTATACGTTGTATCATTCCAATACATAGGAAATATGGTAGTCAAACACAGAAGCGAGTTGTCAAAATTAATGATCTGTCTAGATCAACAATTGATATCAACCTATGGGGTCCGATGTTAGAACAAAGAGGAATAGAATTAAAAAACATGTTGACCAGTGATAGTGTTGTTATCCTTGCTTTACGTAATGCTCGTGTTGGCTATTTCAATGGAAAGGTTATAAACATAATAGCTGCCACAACATTACATATCAATCCACCTTTTCTAGAGGCAAAACCTCTAACACTAAGGGGAAAGGACCCTTTGCTTGCTCTAGTCTTTCTTCTAGCAACTATCCACATAGATGGGAAATGTACTAGAATGACTATTTCTTCAATCCGTGAGAAGATGGGTGTTAAGCTAGAAACTATTCAAACTAATTTACTGGTTATTCTATGTTTTGTAAACGTAACAGATAAAACTTTTTGTTATGCAACTTGTCCTCTAATAGTAAATGGAAAGCCTTGCAAAAAAAAATGTACCCAACAAGTTGACAATTCATGGTTCTGTCCTAGATGTGAAATGACCATGCAAGACTCCAACTATAGTTACCTTTTACCAGTAAAGTTACAAGATGCAACAGGTACTCTTTGGGCCACTGCATTTGATGACGTTGGCATTCGCTTGATAAAGAAAACTGCAAAAGAGCTTTGTGCATTGGAAAATGATGCCACAACAACAGAAACACCTTGCTCTGTGATTAACAAGCTTGTGTCACATCACTATTCATTGACATTCCTAGTTTGTACCAACACATACAATTCTGAATCAAAGATGAAAGTCACAATCAACAAAGTCTCCTTTGTTGACTACAAATCTGAGTGTGATGCATTGCTTGCAGAGATTGGTTGCTTACGTACACAGGCTTAGGATTATAAGGCATCTTGCCTAATTACCAAACTTTCTGTTTATGATACAGTTATTACATTACAAAATTTGCATATTTTATAGTCTTACAAATACAAACAATTAGCTTTTATGCATACATGACTCCATCTATATATATGTATATGTACATTTCTTACATCTATTTCTTATCTCTTTGAAATTCTTTCCTTGCCACATAATCTTTTTTACACTCATGCTTATTACTTTTGAATTTATATTATAATCAAAGTTACTCAATAAATAGATATGTTTAAATGTTTATGCACATCTAACTATACAACATTTCAAACTCTTTGAGGAAACTCGTTGTTGCATTGGACAATACGTTTAAGTGGATATTCTTTTATACTGGTTAATTGCCTTGCAGAATAAATTTGCTTGCCTTGAGATTCCTCTCGTATATAAGTACTTACTGCTCATGGTTTCCTCTACAATAACATGTTTACATTTATCTCAAAATTCCAGTTGTCTATTTCTTTGATGCATTAATAATTAATCAGTAATAATTTTCTTGAACTATGAAGTTTCTACAATCTCAACATTCTTTCCAATATGTCTTTTACCTTCGATTGTCAACTTTAACTATTCTCTTTCTTGTAAAAGTATTTACAATTCAATGCATGTCAGTATATCTATAAACATATATATGTATCTATAAGTAAATAAACATTTGCAGAAAATTTATACATATATGCACATATATATCTTTTTTCTTTTTGCATATCTATTTGTAGAGGTATACAACACCATAATTATTCATAGTTATAGAATTATATATGTGCATATCTATATATACAAATTTTCATATATTTGATTAATATGTATATATACATGTGTATATATATATATATATATATATATATATATACATATGTATGTATCAAAAAATTATACATATATGCACACACACACACACACACACACACATATAATTTTTTTGCATATCTATTTATAAAGGTATACAACACTATAATTAATCATAATTATAGATTTTTTTATAAATACATGTGTAGTTATATATGTGCATATGTATATATACAAAACTTCATATATTTGATTGATATGTATATATATACATACATCTGTATGTATCAAAAATTACTATATCTATGCATATGTATATTTCAATAATACTTTTGAAAAAGCAAGTCAATAACAAAAAGCCTACCCAAAAGAACACTACAAATTCAATAAACCAATTTACAAAACCCATACGGTTCTAAAAATTTCTCAACCAACCATGTATATACAAACAAACATAGGGTTATATCATTTGACATATATACGCGTGTATTTTATATGTGCATATCTATGTATAGAAGTATTCATATACTTCATTGACATGTATATATACATTTGTACATATATGTTGACTAAATGACAACAACAAGACAACACAAAAGATCAGTACAGATTCAATTAAACATTAGAAAATCGGTTTACAAAATACATATGTTTCTAAAAATTAGTGAGCCAAACATGTATATACTAACAAAGACAGAGTTATGTACTTTTACATATATACATGTGTATGAATATAAGTGCATAACTATATATATAGGTATTCACATACTTCATTAACATATATATATACATGTGCACATATATAAATACATATGTTTGTATGTATAATTCTATATATCTGTGCATATGCATCTCGCAATGAACTGACCATCACCAAACTAAACCCCAAAAACACATAATCATAGATTAGGGAATTTTCAATTCCCATTCATTCTTAATACATACTTCAATGCTTTCTCTCTTCACTTATGAAAATTCTGACATACCTCTATTCTCTTCCAAATATTAGATATCTATTGAGCCTTCCGCTCAAGAAGTCAATGCTATCAAATGGAGGAGAAAGCAAACCAATAGAACTTACTATGCAAAGAATAGAGGGAATATCTCCAAGAAATGCCAATGGAAGCGTCATGCACTACAAACCCTGATAGTAACTCAGAAAATTTATTACAAACAGAAAGTAATGACCTTGAGCAAACTAATGTGAATCCAACACATTCTATTGCTCCTGAACTTGCCCTGAAGACACCTTCATTTCAACATGCATGGTCTAATTTCTGAAAAAGAATTGATATGTTGGAGGTCACAAAGGCATGTATTGTTTGTAAAAAAATGTATGTGGACATGAAAATTAAAAACATCGACCATGTACTTGTGTTCATGAGATGTTTTGTTGAAAAAGGTCTCCACCATTTCTCATTATCGAACAATATCCACCTAGGTGAGCAACCTGCTATTTTAAAGTGTCTTTCTCAAGTAGAAGAAATGATCATAGAAAGGATTGCCCCTGTTTTGCAAGTTACACATGCAAGGGGAGGACAATACAAGTATTCTAGACACACAATTAACTTCCCACAAGATATTTTAGAAATTGCATTAACATTGCCCCATCAAATTTAGCATTTAGAAATCCTTATTGTCTATAGAACCAATTTACAAGGATTAACTTATGACTATTACGTCAATAGATTTTGCGTCATGGATGCATTGACTTACAAAATAAAACATGATCAACACTACAAAGATGTTGTCATTGATTTAGATGCAGTGCAGCTATTACCGTACCACAGCACTAACATTTCAGAGCTTTTACATTCAGTACCTTCACCTCAAGAAGATTATGTTCAAGATAATCCTACTATGTCAAACATTAACAATGAAGAAGAAATAGTAGAGAGCACTTCTTCATTCATTCCACAACTTCCATCATCAATACCTAAACTTGATGCCATAAAAACAATCCTACATCTAGATAATACCAACAACAATGTTGTTCCTTGGCCATAAATCAGTACATCACCTATCAATGAGTACAATATAGAAGGCCTGCTTTCAATGGCATTACCAACACTCTTCCCTAATGGAATGGATTTACCACTACAAGAAAGAAAAAGGCATGTACATTTACATGAATATGCTTTGCACTTGATCAAATATTATGATCAAAGATTTGGTCAACATGTGCATTTTAGATATTATATCTACAATCTTATGATGAGATATCGATCTCAACAATTAGCTGTTATTTTCATTAAGACTAATCTAGAAGATAGTCTTCCACTCAATCTTCATGGTCTAAAAGAATACTTGCAGAATACACTCTCAAATGAATTACCAAATCATATCATGCGATATGCTGACTCGTTGTGTGGTAGATGTGCATTTTGGAGCAAATCTCGAAGAGATCTTACAACAATGATAGAATGGTTAGGTGCACCTATGTTGTTCTTTACCTTAAGCTCAACTGATACAAAATGGCCTAACCTGCATAAGTTATTCCCAAAAACACAGTCAAGTACTATGCACAACAACAAAAGACAGTTTATTGGAAATTTAGTCAATAATCCACATATAACAGCTTTATACTTGCACTTAAGATTTCAAATCTTTCGTGATGAAGTCATTGTCAAACAGCTAAAAGCCATTGACCACTGGTACAGATATGAATGGCAACACCGAGGATCTTCCCATATACATGGCTTTCTTTGGTTGCCACAAGCACCCAATATTAACAACCTTGATTGGTCAGATCATGCAAGCATCCAATCAGTTAAGCACTACTTTGACTAGTACATCACAAAATAGAATCCACATACTGAAGAGGCTCGCTTGAACAGGCAATATATGCCTGCAATTTCAAATCCATGTCTTGCAGATACAAAAATCATATCTAGGTCTGACCCTTCCATTGATTATTCTGAATTAGTCAATGTTGTTCAATGACATACAAGGTGTTCAGAGTATACCTGCTTGAAGAAAAAATACTCAGCACTTGAATGTCGGTACAAAGCTCCTTGGCCTGAACAACTCGAATCCTCATTGATATTAGACCACAATAATAACCGATCATACAAGCCAACAAGGAATGACAATCATTTAAATTTGCACAACCCAACGATGCTCACCATATGGAAGACTAATGTTGATTGGCAAGCAGTGTGCTCCCAAAAAGTAGTTCTACAATACATCTCAAAATATGCATCCAAAACTTACCATGAGTCAGAAAGTTATATTGACATGTTAAAAGGCATTATTGGATTGAAAAATTCTGAAGATACAATCCTGTTAGCATACCAAAGATTCATGATGGGAATTGTTGCTGATAGGGACATTAGCGCTCAAGAAACTTGTCACATGCTGCTTAAAATCCCATTGATATCTTGCACACATCAATTTGTGACCCTCAATGTTGGGAAAAGAATCTTCCAACATATAGTAAACTGTGATGAAGGATCACAAACATCAATTTCTTTCATTTCCAATTACATGAAACGAACATCTGAGTTAGCAAACCTAACTTTACTCCTTTCATCTCAGCAATATACTTACTCTGAACAACGTAAATCATGTAAATGGATGAAAAGAAAGGTACCAACAATTGTAAAGGTCTACCCACAACACAAATTCTTATCTTTAGAAGATGACACCACTTTTGAAAGTTTTTTGTTGGAGTGAATTGCTTCTGTACAAACCATTTTGAAGCATCCCTCTACATATAGGTAGCTCAACTGATGAAATTATAATAAATTGGAAACATATTCAAAGTATAGATTACATCTGCTGGCATGTAAATGGCATTGAAGAACACATGACAATAGAAAATAGCAAAGACTTGCAACCAGAAGACATTCAATAATCTACTAATCAAGATCTATACGAATGGGAGTTCTTGTCACAAATGGGAGCATCAAACAACTTTGACGTTGCTACTCTTCAAATGCTTGGAAAATGTGATTTTGATCTTAATTTTAATTGGAGTAATTCTATACCTAATGAAATACTGCATTCACAAGCATCTCAGTTCATTTTGATAGAGAAAAGCCAATCACCCCATACCCTTGTGAACCTACATTCAAATGCACCTGCTAACTATGAGCTTGTAGCAAACCAAATTAAAAACCCATGCTGAACAGAATTTGTATTCTTCACCATTAAGTTTAATTATTCAAGGCACAACAAGCATTGGAAAATTATTTCTTATCGACTGTATATGTAAACAATTAAATTCTGATTTAGATCCTGCACAATACCCCTTGCTTGTACTATCACCAACAGGTGTTTCTGCATATAATATCCAAGCAACCACAATCCATGCTGCCCTTCGTATACCTATTCAAGAATACAAACCCTTAACAGGCCATTCTCTATTAATGTTTCAAGTGCAATGTAAACATTTACGTTACATTTTAATAGATGAAATGAGCTTTGTTGGCCCTCAATTACTGATAAAGATTGATAAAAGATTGCGAGAAGCTTTTCCCACCAAACAACATGAATTGTTTGCAGCCATCTCAATCATTTTGGTTGGTGATCTTGCACAGCTTCCCCCAATTATGGATAAACCATTATATGCATCTCACTTGATAGCACTGGCTCTATGGCACACATTCAATACTGTTGTTGCCTTGGATGTTCCATTCCGTCAACAAGGTACAAGCTCTTCATAGATGCAATTCCATGAAATGTTTCTCAATATACACAACACAACACCATTGCAAACAGACTGAGAATGCCTACAACTACGGTCAACTCTTGCTTTGACTCTTCATCAGAACAACCACTTCAACCAACAGAAGCATTTGTTTGCAACAAATGCAACTTCAAGTGCACACAAAATTAAAATGTTGAGACAATTGCACTCCCCCATTGCACGTGCAACAACAATCATTGCACATCAAAGAGATAAGCAAACACACCAAGAAGAACAACTATCATTTGAAATCTTTCTTTCTATAGACCAAGAAGTAATGCTTATTGCAAATTTATGGATAGAAGTTGGCCTTGTTAGTGGTGCTTTGGGTCAAATAAAAATGATTGTCTACAATGCAGGTTCCAAACCACCTGATTTGCCAAAATATGTGGTGGTTCTTTTCCAACATTATACTGGACCTTCATGGGATCCAACAAATCCAAAACATGTACTCATTTCACCAAATACTAGAGGAAACCGCACATAAATTCCATTAGCAATGGCATGGGATATTACTATTCACAAATCACAGGGTCTAACACTAGACTTTGCAATAGTTGACATCGAGAAAATAGAGAAACAAGGTCTTACATTTACAGTGCTTTCAAGAGTAAAATCGATTGATCACCTGTGCATACACCCAGCTTTCACCTACCAAAGGTACTCAAGGTTGCAAGGTGCAGCATCAACCATTCTAAGGAAGAACGAGGAGGACTGTTTGCTAAAGCTTTCACACACCACAGAAGAAAATTACTTGCAGAACAAACAGAATCAGGTACTCAAACCACATCTTCATTGTGTTTTTACATGTTGCATATCTTCTATCAAATGCATCAGAACATTACAATATTCACACTTTGTAGGATCAACAACAAACATAACCAATATTAAATTCAGTATAAATTTGAAGAAGCCTCTTACATGTGAAAAATCTCCAACAACATGTACACCTCTACCATCCATTATTTTTTCAACTATTTTATTGCTTTCCAAATATACATATTCTACTATTTATCAAAAATATTTTTTGATACATTGTTAGTTATCATAGGTTTCAAATGCAACCCAACAAAGAAAGCTACAAAATAAAACAAGCACCTTAACTAAATACATGACCACTAAAACCTATAAGTGCACCCAAATAACAATCATTAATATTCAACACTTGTTGAATACATTTATGATTCAATAACATAGTCATAATACAACTTATTTGGCACAAGTTTAAGATGATATACATCAAATGGATATGCAACCATTTAGAATAAGTTCTCTTTTTGATAAAATTCTTATTTTGAGAACCAAAACATTGACTGAATTTTCTATAGTGTCAATACTATAAACTATTTAGCATTAGAATTACTCAATTTAACATTACTTACATTCTCTCATTAACATCAATTAACATTTTCAGGTTCTCCTTGCTTTTAGATTTCATTTTTCGATAGAATTCACCATCCCACTCACCAGTGCCATTACTTTGAAGGTATGTAACCTTTTTCAGATTATTTACAAAGTCATTATCACTGTATATTCTACACTTGTTGAATACATTTAGCATTTCGTAACATATTCCTATTACAACTTGTTTGTCAAAGGTTCAAGATGATGTATGATATACATCAGACAGAAATATATGTCTACATACAAAAAATTTAGAATAAGTTCTCTTTGTGATAAAATTCTTATTTTCAGAGCCAAAACATTGACTAAATTATCTATCATTAAAATTAGTCAATTTAACATTAACTACCTTCTCTCATTACCATCCATTAACATTTTCAGGTTGTCCTGCTTTAAGATTTCACCTTTTGATGGAGATCAACATCCAACTCACCAAGCTCATTACTTTCAAGGTATGTAACCTTTTTCAGATTACATAATAGTACTATGTTGATGAATATATCAGACCCACTTCAAAATTTCATGGCAAATAAAGTGACTTGTTTTGGTAATAGTAGGACAACTGTAGTAGTAATTTACTATTTTGAACAAATTATTTATATAATATATTTACAATAGCTCTTAAACCAAATGTGATTATTAATATAAAATAGTTATCTGCAGGAAAACATCTCGCAGAACATTGCAGAACTGAATATCCAAGAATTTTTTTTTTAATCTTGTGGGTAATTGCTGAAATTGCCATTGTGCCATATGATATTCCAAAAGGTATTATCTTAGTACAAATTACTTCATTATAAATTATGGTTTATAAATGCTCAACTATAGATTTAAAATTGTGATTTATATACATGTGCATCTCTTTGGTGGCACCTTATTTCAATGAGAAATATGTTTCTGTATCTACCATCACTAGCAACCTTTAACTAATTATGGACTGATTAAAAAGACAAATGCACAACACATGGAAGGCATGATGCTGAAATGTGCATTTGTAAAGACTGTATACAAATTATTGCATTTATTTTTGAAAATTTATTTATGTTCAGCAGCTCTGTGGTTTTTGGAATCTAACTTATGTAAATGGCTCAATGATGTAGGTTTTACATGATATTAATCAGATACATTTCAACAAAATGTTGTATGATATGCTTCTCTTACCAGCATGGGGGATGGAGGGTGGATAACAACATTTTTCTGGGTCCAACAAATACTATTGGTTGGGAACAATACAACCTACAATACAAATAATTGTCAAAAAAACACTTCATGACATTTTCTTTCTCTACATTATGCTACATACAACAACATGGGGTATGGTGGGTGGAACACTTTGTATTTTGGGAACAACCATTGGTTGGGTTATGTACAGTACCTATACTATTTAACATATATAAAATAAATTTGGATTTCAACTTTAATGCATTCTCTAATTCTACTAGGCAACAAATAAAGTTCTTCTAAGTTTACAATTCCTTTACAATCCAAACTATCGGCCTCCTCTTCTAGGCACTCCCCCTGCATCTGCTTGTTATAAGTAGATGACTTGTCAAGTAAGTTGTAAAAAATTAAGAGTAATTTGAAATTTTCTACATAATATTTTGAAAAGCACTAAATTAGAATGCACAATTATTGGATTATCTCCCCTACTCTATTCTATGAGGTATTTGATGAGTTGTTTCTCGTGCTTTGTCTATGATTGTAAGTTTTGCATTAATGAGTGTACTTCTTAAAATGTTGCGGCTAAACTGGCTCCAAAACTGCATGCCAATAATACGGAAAGTCAATAACACAATTTTTCAAAAATTAAAGATCGTTGATCGTGATCAGCAGATTTAGTTGTGGCTTTGATGTTTTGAATATTTTGAAAAAATCAATAACACGAATTTTATAACCCCTTTTTGAAACCAGTTTAACTGTGCTTTCATCAGTGCTTTGTCACAATTTTTTATGTAAACGTGAACAATGAAACACGTTGTAGTGGTGGTTTAAGCGTAAGTGGCCAGTTGCCGGTGAATTGTCATGGGCAGGTGTAAGTGGCATGTTGTCGGTGAAAGGCTACAGATAGGTGTAAGTAGTAGTGGCTATTGTCAATATGAAAAGAGTACATTCACATGGACTTCCTACCGAAAATTTACAGACACGGTCGACGTTAATCACATGGGCAAAGGGAATATGGGTCCCACAGAAAGGGTAGTACGTAGCTTATGTCAAATCCTACATCAACTTTTCGCACAATAGTCTACCAGTAAAATGATACGTACATGCGTAAGTGGTGCGTATTGTGATTTCAGAATATGAAAGAATATATTCACATGGATAGCCTGACATAATGTCTCAAAATTTAAAGACACGATCGACGTAAGTCACATAAGCAAATGAAGGAAGGATCCCACACAAGATTAGGACATAGCCTATGTTAAATCGCACATCAAATCTGATTATAAAGTGAGGTTTTTAAATGATTTCATGAAAGGAGAAAGGGGCTTCCAACTTTAGTAAAACTAACTGTTTATCAGAGTTATTAGATTTCCACTATTCATTTAAATATTATATTTGTATAGAATTTCTGGATTTGATTGTGTTAAAAAAATTTAACCATCAATGTTTTCAATTACATTCTGTGATTCTATTTTATTAAAAAAATTTAACTAAATGAAAATAATGGATTATATAGATTTTGATATTGTCTTTTTTTTATTATTATACTAGCATTTGTATCAAAAGGAGGTCCGATAGTAAAATATACTTTAAATAATAAATATTGGAGGTACAAAAGCATATCATGTAAAAATTTCATTGATTAGTAATAATTATTTGTAATTTTATAAAATTGATTTTAAAATATAAACCTTTCAAACACGTCTCACCCCCAAAAACCAACTCTTATTCTTATAAACTATAAAAACCTAAAAATATTAAACAAATCTTTGGGGAAACAAAAAACAAAAGTCTTCTAATCTTACACTGTATTAAAAATTCTCTGCAATCTTTTAATAAAATTTAACCATCAATGTTTTCAATTACATTCTACGATTCTATTTTATTAAAAAAATTTAACTAAATGAAAATATTGGATTATACAGATTTTGATATTGTCTTTTTTTTATTATTATACTAGCATTTGTTTCAAAAGGAGGTCCGATAGTAAAATATACTTTAAATAATAAATATTGGAGGTACAAAATCATATAATTTAAAATTTTCATTGATTAGTAATAATTATTTGTAATTTTATAAAATTGATTTTAAAATAAACCTTTCAAACACGTCTCACCCTAAAAAACCAATTCTTATTCTTATAAACTATAAAAACAAACTCTTATTCTTAAGAAATTTGACTTGAGTAATGAACTCGAGAAAAAGGATTACAAGATTGAAGAATTGTGTGGAACATGAACACTTTTTTGTGAAGTACATTATATTGTTTAAGGAGGTGTACAATTATTATATTTATAAATTAAAATGAAATATGTTCACCAAAATTTGAAAGAGTAGTGCACAAGTACTAAAATCCCGGATCTCGAATTTCGTATACAATATATTGTAAATGAATTCATAACTCAAAATTTTACAACATAGTATAATTTCTCAATATGATAAATCAAAGCCAATAACATTGTCCAATATCATAAAGAATTATTTTTAATTTTTCCTAATAAATCATACAAAAATAGAGGATGGATTATGCCAACAAACAATTAAGCTAAATTAAATTAAGAATTTTTTGTTCCCTTAGAAAATAAAATATTAAAACTCTATAACACTCAAGACAATATACTTTATCATATGTTAACAATGTGAAGAAGAAGGCGTATGTTGTAGGGACTTATATCCTTCTTTATTAAATGCATGATTTTTATTTGGTTCAAATGATAGAATCTTTATAGTTTGAGTACACAATATGTCTCTTCTGCAATTCCTTGTTCAATGATTTTTTCATCTATGGAGGTAGCGAAAGGAAGTCAAAAGATCTCCATGAGAACCTAGCACAAAGGGAATTGTTGTCTATGGTAAAGTAGTCCTTCACTTTACTTCCCATGCTTCTTTCAAAATCAATTATAAGGGTCTCCAAATGTTAGACTTTTTTAAAGGAGGATGATCATTCCAAGCATCATCCCTGAAGTTAGCATTCCTTCCACTGTTGATGACCCATGATAGGTGTGGAAGAATTAACTTCTTGCAAGGTGAGATTAAATTCTAATAACTCTGATGACCCATAATATTTAAATGAATAGTAGAAATCTTCATTGGTGAGAGGGGGGGACCAAATCTAGTAAAACTAACTGTTTATCAAAGTTATTAGATTTCTACTATTCATTTAATGGGTCATTGGAATTTAATCTGACAATAGAGTTATTCTATTGGTGGCATGAATTTTATCCTATTGGTGAGATTAAATTCCAATAACTCTGATGATCATTCCAAGCACCATCCCTGAAGTTAGAAATGCTACCATTGTTGATGACCCATGATAGCTGTGGAAGAATTAACTTCTTGCAAGGTGAGATTAAATTCCAAAAGGCAGATCCTTCACCATAAATATTCCCTATTTCTCCACCAAGTCGAGGTAATTATGTCTTAGGAGTTTATACTATTTTAGCTCTGAGTGGGAGTAAATCTTCCAAAATCTTTTAGCTCCTAGATCAATACTCTTCAATTTTAATTGGTGGATTCCCAAGCCACCAAACTCTTTGGGTGAGATCTTGTCCCAAGCAAGAAGACAAATCCTATTCTTACTTGAGAGATTGTTATCCCACAAAAAATAACGAATCAAGATTTGTATTTAAGACATGGAGGAGTTTGAGATCTATAGGATATACATTAAATAGATAGGGATAACACTTGGGACAATGAGGATCATTGTTATTCATCTAGGAAAAGTAAGCCATTTACTCTTCCATAATGATATTTTGTTGATCTAGATATTTTATTCCAAAAGGCGTGCATCACATTGTCACCAAAGAACAAAATGCCAAGATACTTACAAGGAAGAGACTCATATTGAAAATCCCAAAATCTTTAGTCTTCTGTGGACCAAATTAGGAACTTTAAAAAGAAACAACTTGGAATTTTCTTTATTAATTGACTATTCTGAAGTATTTAGATAGGATGTCAAAATATTTTTGACAATATTAGCCTCCTCCATAGTGGTTTTTCCCATGAGAAGCATGTCATCTACAAAGAGGTAGTGGGTGATAAAAAAAGGGACTGCTACAATTTTGATCCCCTTCTAGAGGTTCCATTTTTTTAGCTACAATGATACATCTACTAAGGCCTCCTACTAATAAGATGAAGAGGGGGAGAATTTGGATTCTTGAAAAATCCATATGCTTCTTTTAAAATATATTGTTGTGATTATGAATTATACCTCTTAAAGTAGAGAAGATTTTGTTAATGTTATTGGCATGTATTTTGAGCTTAGTGGAAGCATGAGAAAAGCTATTATTTTTGTCTTTATCTATCAACCAAATTTTGCTAGACTTTCACTTCCAGTATGATTCTTGTTGACATAGTAGCTCCTCCAATTTCTCTTTCAATTTATTTTCTTGTTCAAAAGAGGTATGATCACTCCTTTGAGAATAATCAATTTGTTTAGGTTCATAAGATCCCTTTGAATTCTATTATTTTTCATGAATATATTTTAAAAGTGATTCACATTCCGTTCATTGATCTTATTCTTTAAGAATTTTAGTTTCATGTTCAGTTGAAACATTCTAGATCCTTGAAAAAAGTGGACATTACTCCACGAAAACTCAACTCCATCATAGGCACAAAGGACATGTCCCAAAACCATATGGGTTGAAATTTAAAAGAGGTTGTTATCTTTGGGCTCCCTGTCACTATAAGAAAACTAGTAGGAAAGTGATCGAAACCAATGAGCAGAACAATTGAGGATGAAAAGTCCAAGTTTGATGAGAGCCAATTATCTGATAAGAGAAATCTATCAAACCTTTTAGCAACTTGGTAGAAACCTTATCTTTTGTTAGTCCAAGTAAATTTACCATTCTTTGGGACACAATCAATTAATTGATTAGACTTGACAAAGGGGATGATTCCACCCATTTTTCATTGTCATCAAGAAAGGCATTGAATTCTCCATCTACTATAATTTGTTCATCCTTAAGATATAGGAAGAGAGAGGAAAGTTGACCCCAAAGGCCTTTCTTTTTCATTGTGCAAGTGTGACCGCGCACATAAAAAATCTAGAAAGTTTGCCTCATAAAGTTCCACACAACATATACTAGAATTTAATGGTTTGTGGAAGCTACTAGGTCTATTGCAACATTATCTAGCTACCACAAGATGGAGAGGCCCCCTGAGGCCCCCTTAGCTGGGATAAAATTATTTTTCCATTTATATCAAGCTTGAAAAAAATTTCTACCATACCTACTGTAAATATAGTCTCTTGTAAAATAACTATGTTAGATTCTAAGATATCTTGTTGATGCTTAGTTAAGAATCTTTTGTTAGGGGTGTTTAGACCCCTAAAATTTCAAGACATGATTCTCATCTTGATCATGGGGAGCTTCCTACTCCCCTCATCATGATATTTTTCCCAAGCACCTTTTGACACTTGGTAATTGTCTCTAATGGATTGTTCTCCTTTCCACTTTTTCTAGAAAGTGGGTTTCTAGTCTTAGAGATTGGAATTGACTGAGATCCTATGGAGCCCTTTTCCAATATTCTTGAGGATTTTCTATGCTCAAATTTTAAACTTTCTGCTAGTGTCAATTGTATACTACCTACAATCTCTTGTTTTGTAGAGGCTTTCCCCTCTTTGTTTTTGGCATGGTTAAAATCTCTCCTTTACCTTCTAATTATGTTATGGGAAGAAGGGCATTAGGATCATCCTCTTCATGCATAACTTCATCTTATATTTCCTTAATCAAGCCATCTTGAGCCTTCTCATAATAGTTTTTGATAAAAGTCCCCATTTCTTTTGTTGTAGCCTAGTTTGACTCATTTGGGATCAAGAGCTCTTTAGGTATGCTTTTCCAGTCTACCCTAGTACTATCTATTTGTACTAAAGTATCCTTTTTGTACAATGTTTCATTCTCTATGACATATAGTGTAAGGATTAGTTCATAATTTTTAAGTAAGTTTGCTCTGTCCTTAACTACTGAGTCCAAAAAATCATTGATCTTGTCAACAAGTTGGTGATCTACAAAAGAGCCTTTGACTTGTGAAGATTTTTGAACCCCCCAATGACAAAAAGGTCTTTGTCAGTTTGTAGCCTAGCTGCACACACACACATCTTCATACATAATTTTTTTAGTTTCTAGGGTGCGAATTACATTGGGGGACTTTGGAGTGAGCCATGTGTTTTCAACAAAATTCATGTCATCAAGAACATCATTGACATTGTTAGACTCATGAAGAACCTTTATTTATGCAGATCTAAAATCTACATTAGAAGTTGTGGAAGGGACTAGAGATCAATTTTGTGAGTCTAAGGCTTGACCATTTTCATTTATGACTAAGTCATTGTGTTCATATAATAGATTGAGATATTTTCAATGGAGATAATTTAACTTAGCAAACAAAGTATCATTAACTAATATTGGGCCATTAGTTTGAGAAACTTTTTCTACTAGAACATTTTGTTTCCAAGCACCATTCCCTAATATGATATTGATACATCTAGGAAGATGTTCAAAATCGTTAACTATGACACACATTTTTATTAGCAGTTTTCCACTACTGAAAAATAGCCAATGCCTTTGGAAATAACCCAAAAGACTACCAATTTTTTGCAGGATACTAGGGTTTGAGAACTCTAGAGTAAAGTAGTGAGCACTAAGAAACTCATGCTAGAACAAAACATATTGATGTATAAATTCATTTTGTTCATGATGTGGTGGAAGATGGAAAGGTGAAGTTGGAGAAAGTCGTTATTTTGGGGAATGTTGTAGATGCACTAATGAAGCCAGTGAACACTAAGAATTTTAGATTGTGTGCTAGTTCTATGGACCTTGGGGCCTTAGAAGTTGATCAAGTTTTAACTCTTGATAGTTCTTCAACGAGTGGGATAATTTTGGGATCAAGGTGTCTCAACCCTAGAACTTCCAAACATTTTTATTTATTGCACTCACTTTGGAAGTTCAAAAATTAGGGGACTAATTTCATAGGTTGCTATATTGAAACTATGACAATTTTTTTTATTTACTATGATAGTTACTAGTTTGGTGGAAGAGTCATGAAGATTTATTATTTGAAAATAGATATTTATGTGGGAGTTCACTTTTGACAAGTAGTGTGAGGTAGGTGTTGCATAGAGTAAGGTGACTGTTATGGATTTATTATGCATTGTTGCATTGGAAGTTTCTATGTGCAATGGGTCATGGAGTAAGTGCACCAAGATGGTGAACAAAAAGGGGGGTATAAGTGGCCACTTTTTTCTTTTGAAAACAGGTAAACCTGAACCTCAAAGAGATATTTGAAGGTCGTGGAGTAAAAACTAGGAGTTGAGAAAAGAATAAGAATTTTAGTGCTCTGAATATAGTTTCTAAACTACTAAAGTTTTTTAAAATTGGATAAGATTAAGAGGGTCAAACATCTTGCGCACGAAAAACTGTTCCTAATTTTTTTAGAAAAACATAAAATAGTTGTTTTTGTGCACTGCACAAAATATATAGTTAGATTTAGTATGTTGCAAAACCCTTTGGTAGGATAATAGGTAAGAGTGAGATATAGAAGTTGCATATTTTTTTTGTAATTTTCTGTTGAGTATTTTTTTTTATGATTTTTTGAAGTGACCACATCTTGAAAATTTGGTACTTGTTCGTGCGTTGCACATAGCTTGCATCAAAATAATTGAAAATGCAAACTTATTTTTTAAAGTGTATAGAATCTAGTGTAGAACAATAATATGTAATTTATTTTGAATTTTGTCAAGTATATCAAAATTTATTAAAAAACTGGTAGACATATGTCTGTGAGGATTGTCAAGGCGCTAGTAAAGAAAAGTAAAGTTTACTATGCTAATGTTGTCCAAAAATAGAAAAAAATATATGGTCAGAAAACTGAGAAGACGTGTGAGAATATGGTGGTAATTGTAGAGATACCCACTTGATCATTTGTAAACTTGATGACGACAAAGTTGAGAAATCATGTTGGAAGATGAAAAAATGTGTAAAGGGACAAATATAGGGGGGAAATGGGCTTGCAAACCTTAGGGTCATTTTCCAACCCTCTTACCAAGCCAAAACCCACACAGGTTTTGAAAACCAAAAAGTACTATTCACACTTCTACATAACCCGCACGAGTTTTGAAAAACAAAAAGTACTAGTCACTTAAACAATTATTTTGTGTTTCACAAAACCCATACAAGTTATGAAGACATAATAATGTATGCTTGTAAACTTAGCATTTACTACACATATGTATAGATATACTTTTTTAATATGTGTTTAATTATGTATATATGCATATCGATAGTTATATACATATATTTATATAGATATATGTATATATGTTTGTATACATGCATGTCTCTCTTCTTTTCCTCTCTCTCTTGTCTTCGTTCCCCCATCACCATCTCTATCTATTCTGAGCCCTAATTATCCTCTTTGAGTTCTATCTCATCTCTCTCCCCCTCACACTTCTCTCTCTGCCAAGTCTCTCACCCTTTTATCCTTCTCGTTCTCTCTCTACCTTATGTCTCTCACCCTCTCCTCCTTCTCCTGCTCTCTCTCCCTATCTCTCCCTCTCTCTCTCTCTCTCTCTCCCTCCCTCCCTCCCTCTCTCTCTCTCTCATTATCCTATCCTATTCTCACCCTCTCCCCCTTCTCTCTCTTTCTCTACCCCTCCCTCTCCCTCCCCCTCTCATTATCTCTCTCTCTCTCTCTCTCTCTCTCTCTCTCTCTCTCTCCTTTTCCCAATCTCCCACTCCCCCTCTCCTTATCCTATGATATCTCTCTCTCTCTATCTCTCTCTTTGTCTCTCTCTTCCCAACATCCTATTCTCTCTCTCCCTCTCACTCTCTTTACCCTATTCTCCCTATCTCCGCCCTCCCTCTCACTATCTCCTAGTATATTCTCTCACTCCCCCTCTCCTTATCCTATTCTCTCCCTCTCTTCGTATCTCCTATTCTCTCTCTTATGCCCCCCCTCTCTCTCTCTCTCTCTCTCTCTCTCTCTCTCTCTCCTATTCTCTCCCTCTCCCTCTCTCCCAATCTCCTCTCTCTCCCCCCTCTCCATATCCTATTCTCTCCCTCTTCCTATCTCCTATTCTCTCTTACCCCCTCCCCCCTACTCTCTGTCTCTATCTCTCTCTGTCTCTGTCTCTCTATCTTTGTCTCTATCTTTGTCTCTGTCTCTGTCTCTGTCTTTGTCTCTGGCTCTCTCTCCCTCTCTCTCCTCCTATTCTCTCTACCTCTCCCTCTCTCCCAATCTCCTCTCTCTCCCTCCTCTCCATATCCTATTCTCTCCCTCTCTTCCTATATCCTATTCTCTCTCTCTCTCTCCAATCTCCCTCTCTCTCCTTCTCCCCCTCTCCTTATCATATTCTCTCTATCTCTCTCTCTATCTCTCTCTCTCTCTCTCTCTCCCCCCCTCTCCCTCTCTTAATCTTCTCCCTCCCTCTCCCTCTCTCCCAATCTCCTCTCTCTCCCCATGCTCCATATCCTACTCTCTCCCTCTCTTCCTATCTCCTATTCTATCTTACCCCCTCCCCCTAATCTCTCTCTCTCTCTCTCTCTCTCTCTCTCTCTCTCTCTCTCTCTCTCTCTCTCTCTCTCTCTCTCTCTCTCTCTCTCTCTCTCTCTCTCTCTCTCTCTCTCTCTCTCCCTCTCCTTTTCCCAATCTCCCTCCCTCCCCCTCTCCTTATCCTATTCTCTCTCTCTCTCTCTCTCTCTCTCTCTCTCTCTCTCCTATTATCTCTCTACCTCTCCATCTCCCTCTATTTATTTTATTCTCCCCATCTCCGCCCTCTGTCTCCCTCTCTCTCCCCCTCTTCTTATCCTATTCTATCCCTCTCTTCCTATCTCCTATTCTCTCTCTCTCTCTCTCTCTCTCTCTCTCTCTCTCTCTCTCTCTCTCTCTCTCTCTCTCTCTCCCCACTTCCTATTTGGTTCCTAGTTCTACATAACCTGTACGAGTTATGCAGAACTAAGGCCAAAACCTCTAGTTTTGCGTAACTTGCAGGTTTCTAAAAAAGATAATGTACGGGTTTTGAGGAACTTTTGATATTTTATTATAAAATATAATGTTCCTCAAAACCCATATGGGTTTTGAGGATTTTTTTTTAAAAAATTTTTTTTTGGCTATGCTTGGTGTTACCAAGCCTATAACATTTTTGAATTTCTAGAACACGCACGAGTTATGAAAATTTTTCATTTTTTTTTTGCATGTGGCCACTTTTCTGTTCACCATCTTGGTGCACTTACCGTATGGGTTTAGCAATTTGTATTCTATGACACCACACATCTATTTTATGTTAGATTTGGTTTTGGAAACCATGGATTCTTTTTTCTTTGTGTTGATCTCTATAAATATGTTCCTTCCTTGTGTATTTTGTATGATAGGTTGAATTTCTTCTAAGAAGCTTTGATGTGCTAGATATTCTCTAGAATTCTCTACTACCACATTTACTCCTATACAACATTATCTCTAGGCATTATATTTTAAGTGTTGGTGTTCCTAATAATATAATTGAGTCTCGCTTTTGGAGTGTGGGTTTTTCTCCGAAAATGGATTTTCTACATAAATCTGGTGTTGTGGTTTTATTGGTTTAAATATGATGTTATGTGTTTATCTAATCTAAAATAGTTGAAGAGTTTCCAATAATATTCTACATCATCTCTTCTATTAGTTTTAGGGCTTGGAAGTGTTATTCTACACTTTAACTTGCTTTCAATTTCTTTGATAAGAATATTCTTTAGTAGTTATTCTAACAACAAAATGGTGAGGAAGTGGGTAGCCTCTAAATGGCCCATTAAATATAAATTCTATTTTTTTGGCGTGTCTCATAGATTTATTCTACCTTTTTATTTGTAAATGACATCCTAATTTAAATCCTTAAGAGGGTCTCTCTATTTCTATTCCCACCTAGGTGAGACTCTTGATCCTACCTTTGGAAATTCGGGATGAGGATATTATTGTTTGGATATCCAACTCCTTTGGCTAGTTTCTCTCTTGATATTGTGCTAAATTTATGTATGCTTGATTCTATTTCAATATTGATCTGCATAAATTATGTCCTAATTCTATTATATTGGACTCTAGACTGGGAAAAAGGACTCAAAATAATTGTGTATGAGAAATTAGCCCTATATTACTAGAATTTTTCTTCCATTAGCCACCTCCTCAATGTGTGTCCTAAAGGTAGATCGATAAATTCAAGCCTAGTTATCCCTGAAGAATAAGGCCCCATTGATCACCCAAATTGGTCTCTTTGGTTCCAATTCCCTTGGTCATTTAATGGATCCAACTAGTGTGGATCTAGTTCATTGTATTCAAAGAGCTAAGCATATCAATCCCATTATATCAAAGGATATTCTACATTTCTTCTCCTGCATTTTATTCTTAGTGAACAACCTCAATCAATAAAAGTATCTTTTTTATGAGTTTCCAAAGGAAAGTATTAAGCTCTTTTCCCCTACTCCCTCTCCCATTTTTGTTCTAAGTGGTTATGGGCATCTACTAGTAAAGGGATCAATGTTAATTTAGTTGTCATTGCCTATCCATCCCTAAAAAAATCCTTCTTTGGAGTTCAACATGTTGAAGAACAATAAATTACCAAAATAAAGATCATTCTTGAGACTATTAAGGGTGGGTTTTCATTGGTTGTTGCAATCATTAATACTTATATTTCTAAGGGATTGGTAGAAAAACATTATAGTTTTCCTATTACTCCTTCCACTGTTAACTCTTTTTCATCTTCCCTAATGGATAAAGGCATTATGAAGATGATAGATGTGGGAAATAACTCTATACTAGGGAGGAAGTTCTTTCTAGCTCTCTAGAATAGCTTGGCTCCACGAAACAAAAAAAATATAATATCTTATCTTAGAACATATGAGAACTCAATAGTCCTCATAGAAGAATATCATCAAGAATTTTATTAAAGAACTTAAATCAAATATTTTGCTTCTACAAGATACTAAAATAAGTTTTTGAGGCTTTTGTAAGTTTATGTAGTTGTATGATCACTTTATAGCTAGAAGTTGAAGGGGCCTCAAATGGTCTATCTATGTTGTGGACACCTTATTCTATTCAAGTTACTCTCAAATATAATGATAAAAAACTTTCTCATAGTAATTTTTTCCACTGTAAATGGATTATTTCTAATATTTATGCCCCAAAAAATCTTGCCCAATGCGGGAATACTTGGAAAAATCTCTTTGTTTGTAAAAATTCCTTTTCAAAATTTACTTGTACATTGAAATGAGATTTCAATTCCCCTCTTTACCCTTCTCAAAAAATGGGAGGGACAATGGACTTGTCAGACTATATGATGGATCCCAAAAATATTCTTATCAAGGGGGGTCTTATGGATATTGAGTTGGAAGGGTTTTAGCTTACATGGTGTAACAAAAGAATGGGTAGCAATCTAATTCAAGTTAGGCTTAACAATTGTCTTGTTTCAACTAAATGGGTTATGATAGAACAATGCAAACTTACTTGTCTTTTAAAAACTAGTTTAGATCACACTCATCTACAATTGAACTAGAAGACATCTCATTTGAATACTTGTCATCCTTTCCGATTTAAGATTATGTGATTACATCATCTAGACTTCAAAAATCTCATTTATAGCTAGTGGAATGATGATATCCAAGGGTCATTTCTGTTTAAAATTGTCCACAATTTAAAGTTAATAAAGAGGAAGCTAAAAGATTGGAATATATAAATTCCTTTTGTAAAATTGTTCATATTTTTCAGAAACAATAATAGAAAATTGTTTAAAGTTTTCACATTGAACTCCTTGACATGCCCCTCCAACATATGTCACTTAGGGGAAAGGCGTTGAACTAGAAGATTCATTGATTGAATTTGTTTGGAATTAAGATGATCTATTGGATGTCTCTAGATATTTCTTCATTGTATTTCCTTTGGATTTCCTTTGATAAAATCATTGATTCCATTCAACTGTTTTGAAAGGTGACTTCTTTAATAATTTCTTTTTCTACAGTCCTTGATGTTCATGCCTCCACTAGAGAGTAGAATACACTATATTACTCTTTAGTGCATCCACCTATAGGAACACTAGTGATTACATATATTAAATACTTTTATACAAAATGTTCTTATTATTTAGTTACAATGGAAAGGAAAAATATATCTTAGCTAAAATAATTACAACTAAAAGAGAGATGATTTTTCATTTTCATGTCATAAAAGATAGCTTATTTATGTCTACCAAGTCTCTTCAAAATATTATAATTAAAATTTTAGTTAATTTATAATTATCAAAATAATAATTTTCTCTTATAAAATATATTATTACTAAATATACACCAATGACAAAATTATGGATAAAATCAAAACACTAAAAACTAATGTAACCTATTTCTCTATATATAAAAATTAAAAAATAAAATTTATTCACATTATAGAAAATTTAACCTTATCAATTATAAAGACCACATTAACATCTTATTTACACACTATGTATGACTACAATTGTATTTATGAATCTCAACACTCACTACTCATGATGATCAACATTTAATATAACATGTGGTGTGATCCCCAAGAAAAGATGAGGTTTGCAAGTTGTTGATTTCTTGATCACTACGAATCCCTTGTTTATTACATGAAAAAAAGCTAAAGTGAAATTCAATTATCACATATATACACTTTTCTTGGTTGAAAATTTTCATTTTTCTGCTAGATTCCAAAGTCTTATCTTAATTATAGTAAGAGCAATTAAACAGGGGGAGAAAAATAACATCCTTTCATCAAATTTTAAATATATTTTAAAATAGCATTTTGATTATATCTACTAATCATTTCTCTGATCAACACTGAACTCAAAAGAGGAAATGAAATTTTACGCAAATTTGTTAATTTCTTAAATTGGAAATATGTCACAAAACTTTACCAATTTTAATGTTCATGCTGTCAAAGTCTTATTAAAATAAAATATTGTGGTAGTTTTGAAAGAAATAAAAAAATGACATTTTATGAAACATTACTTATTCTCTAGTCAATACCAAGCAAGCTCTAATCAAACTCTGCTATAAAATAAATCCAATAATTTGTTATTGCATAACTTTATAAGGTAATTAAGTTAAAGTGACAGTTTGATTAAATTTAATCCATTTTTTTAATCATTACCAAACTTAATCAAATTAACAAGCCTTTATCAAAATCTACCATAATAGTAGTTTTTAAAACATGAGAAGATTGTCAGTTTGATCAATTTAAAAAAACCTTCCCCTAATAAAATGAAAAAGAAAATTAAAGATCCCTGTTAACCCATACAAATATAGAATCGATCACCTACCTCTCCTAGATATAATATATACCAGCTTATATACCTTAAATTTTAATTTAATCTATATAAAGTACTGAGAGCACCTATTACAAGGCCACGTGGAAAACATAAAATAAATGTAATATATAATTAAATAGTATTTTTTTTATTTGAATTATATTATAGTATTATAATATTATTATGTGGAGATATATGAAATTTTATATATCCATTTAGACTATTTTTAATAAATATATATCTGTTGCAAGATTAAAGCATATACTAAAATGTAATATTAGACTTTATTTAATGATAATTTAAAACATATTTAATGCTCAGTATTATGGTTATAGATAGGGTTAGGGTTAAGGGTAGTATTATGGTTAGAGTTAAGGTTTACATCATTGTTAGCGCTACAATTAGGGTTCACATCAAGGTTAGGGTTTGGTTTAGGTTTAGAATTATGGTGTGGGTTAGGGTTAGGATTTAGGATTACTGTAAGGATTATAGTTAGGATTAGGGTTAAGGTTACTATTATGTTCAAGGCTAAGGTTTACATCATTGTTAGGGTTAGGGTTATGATTAGGGTTAGGTTTTAGAGCTAAGGTTATGCTAATGATTAGGGTTAGTTTCAATGTAAGGGTTTGCTTCAAGTTTAGAATTATTGTTGGAGTTAGGGTTGAGGATTATAATTATGGTTAGGATTAGGGTTAGGGCTAGGGTTTAGTATTATGGTTAGAGTTAAGATTTACATTATTGTTAGGGCTACAATTAGGGCTCACATCAAGGATATGATTTGGTTTAGGTTGAGAATTATGGTTAGGGTTAGGAATTAGGATTACTATTAAGATTACAGTTAGGGTTAGGGTTAAGCTTACTACTATGTTCAAGGTTAAGGTTTACATCATTGCTAGGGTTAGGGTTATGATTAGGGTTAGGTTTCAATGTTAAGGTTATGATAATGGTTATGGTTTATATCATGGTTAGGGTTAGTATCAATGTTAGGGTTTTGTTCAGGTTTAGGATTATGGTTGGGGTTAGGGTTAAGGATTACAATTAGGGTTATGATTAAGGTTAGGGTTAGGGTTTAGTGTTAGAGTTAAGTTAGGGTTAGGGGTTTTTGTTAGTGTTACAGTTATATTTAGAGTTTATATCAAATTTAGGGTTAGGGTTAGGGTTAGGATTATAACTAGGGATAGGGTTAGGATTATAACTAGGGTTAGGGTTAGGGTTTAGCATTACGGTTAAGGTTAGTATTCTGGTTAGGGTTAAGTTTACACCATTTTAGGGTTAGGGTTAGGGTTATGATAATGGTAAAAATTAAATGAAATAATTATCAGTATTTGTAATATGTGAAGGGTGACATAATTTGTAATTAATTTAATCTAGTAAACATTTAGTGAAATAGTAAGGGTTACAGATAGGGTTAGGTTTTAGTGTTAGGATTGATGTTAGTGTTTATATCATGGTTATGGTTAGGGTTGGGATTTTCATCAGGGTTAGGCTTATGCATATTGCTTGGGTTAGATTTTAAGGTTTGGTTATAGTTAGGTTTAGGGTTATAATTATGGTTAGGGTTAGGGTTTGCATCAAGGTTAGGATTAGGGTTTACATCATGGTTAGAATTATGGATAGGGTTAGGGTGTACATCATGGTTAGGGTTAGGTATATTTTTGTGGAAATAGCTATCCAGTCCTTCATATTCTATTAATACATTGTAATAGATGATCAGTGCATCCTAAGTGCTATAGAGTCATTCCCTATTTTTAGGGTTAGGTTTTAAGGTAATGATTAGGTTAGGGTCGGGTTAGGGTTATGGTTATGATTAGGCTAATTGTTTAGATTTTTTGTTAGGACTATGGTAAAGGTTATGGTTTACATCATGGTTCAGGGTAGGGTTAACGTTAGTATTATAGCAAGGGTTATGGTTTACATCATTGTGAGGATTAGGGTTAGTTTTATTTTTTGGGTTACTGTTAGGTTTAAGGTTATAATTATGGTTAGTTTTAGGGTTAGAATTTACATCTTGATTAGGGTTAGGGTTTGGGTTAGAATTATAATTTATTTAGGGATTAATTATGGTTAGAGTTAGCATTCGTATTAAAATAGGGTTAGGGTTTAAGGATAAAGCATGTTCTGGGGGTTAGGATTATATAATAAAACTTGATTTTAAGGTCAAAGATAAGGCTTAATTAGGATTAGAGTTAGGATAAGGCATGGTGAGGGCGAGGGTTAGTATTAAATTAGGATTAGGATCCAACAAGGGTTAGGGTTCATATTATGGTTAGATTAAGGTTGAAGTTGTAGGTAGAGTCTATTCTATTGTTAGGGTTAGCATTCAATTAGAGGGATTAGAGTTAAGGGTTAAGTTTATAGTTAATTAGAGTTAGGGTTCAATTATGATCAGGGTTTGATTATGGTAAGGGTTAGATTAAGATTAAAGTTCAATATTGATTAGAGTTTAATTAGGGTTATAATTAAGCTTAGGCTAGGATTTAGTTAAGGTTAGATTAGGGTTCGAGTTGTAGTTAAGGCTTAATTGTAGGGATGTATTTAAATTTAGGGTTAGGTTATGACCACAGGTTTCAATTATGGTTAGATTAAGGTTGAATTTTAGGATTAGGTTATGGTTTAGGGCTCAACTAGGTCTAGATTAGGAAAATTGTCAAGGTTAGGGTTTGATTAAGGTAAGGTTTTGATTATAGTTAGTGTTCATATATAATATCTCAATTAAGGTTAGGTTAGAATTATATTTACATTTCATTTACATTAGGGTTACATTTAAATTAGAATTAAAGTTTAATTAGGGTACAATAAGTGTTAGAGTTTGAATTAGTCCAACGTTCAATTAGGGTTAAATTAAGGTTGAAGTTGTAGTTATGGTTTTATTCTATAGTTATAGTTATGCTTAGGGTTAGGTAATGGTTGAAATTCAATTATAGTCATATTTAAGTTTAGGGTTCAATAAAGTCTAGATTAAGGATATAGTCAAGTTTAGGGTTTGATTATGGTAAAGTTTTAAATATAGTTAGGGTTCATATTAGAGTTAAATTAGGGTTATGATTAGGCTTATGATTCAATAAGAATAGAGTAAGGATTATATTAGATTTTAATTAGGATTAGAATTAGGCTTATGATTGAATAACTTTAGGTTTAGGGATAAATTCAAAGTAAAGTACAATTAGGGTTAAGTTTTGGGATATAATTTAATTAATATTAAGGAATAATAAGGGTTAAGGTTTATATTCAGGTTAGGGTACACTTAAGGTTATATTAAAGTTTAATTCTATGGTTTCACTTTTTGAACCTAGGTTATAGTATGTGCCTTCATGTCATACTAAAGAATCCCCCTATTTTAAAAAAAATATTGCCCTAAACTCCTTTTATGTCACCCTCTACCAATACAAATCTTGAATTAAAAATCTGCCTGTTTTCACCAAATATTGTATTTTTCATAACCCAAATTAAAAAACTTCCTATTTTCACCTATAGTCAATATATTGTACCATCATTTTTGAGATATTAAACCCCCCAATATGAATGAAACTAATCCCTCTAATTAGGGGTTTAATTGAGAAACTTTGCACAAAGTAAGGGTTAGGGTTATGATTATTGCTAAGGTGTACACCATGATTAGGGTTAGGGTAAGGTTTATGGTTGGTATAAGGATTATGATAGAATAACAACTATGCTAACTTTTAGCAAATGATTAGGGTCAGAGTTAGAGTAATGGTTACAATTTATATCATGGTTATGGTTATTGTTATGGTTATGGTTGTGGTTATGGATAGAATTCAATATAATGATTAAAATTATTTTGTTAGGGTTAGAGTTAAGATTATGGTTAGGGTTTACATTATGGTTATTGTTTTTGTTAAGATTATGACTATGATAGAATCATAGTTTTTATAAGTTTTAGATAAGGATTCTATGGTTAGGTTGCTGCTAGAGTTAGGATTGTAGTTAGTGTTAGGTTTTACATTATCGTTAGGTTTATGACTAGGATTAGGTTTCACATTATAGATATAGTTAGGGTTAGGGTTAAGATTATAGTTAGAGTAATTAACCTTAAAACTAATTAATTTCTAACCCTAATCCTATTTAAAACTTAACCAAAATTTAACTTTAACCCATATCTTATTGCTATCTCTAATTCTAATTTTAACCCTAACCCTAATTCTCTCTTTAATAATATTTTAATTGGTGAATTCTTATATATTTGTTTTTGACAATCTCATTATCTTGATTTATTTTTTAATAATATTTGTATATAATCTTCACATAATTTTTTAAAATAAAAAATATAATTATAAGTCAAATGAAATATGTCTTTTTATCATTATTTATTATAAATTTCTCTTTATCTATATGATAAATAATAAATATAAAATAAATTGATTAAGTCATTTTACCTTAACATTTGAAGAATTGATATCATTTTTAGGATGTAGCAAATTAGAACTAAATATGTACATATTGATACACATTCCCATGCCTTTTATCTTAAATCCCAATAAAACAACATAATTACTTAATTATAATCATATTTACTTTTTTTTTAACAATGTAATTTTTTGGGAAGCTTTAATTTTATATGTATGACACAATTGTAATATATTGCTAGAGAATATGGGTTTTTGAAAGTGCCCAAACCCTTTTATAATGGGAGTCCAAACATGATCAAAAGATCCAAAAGGCTAACAAAATATAACTGTCAAAATTTGAAATAATACAAAATTTAATATTATCAACTTGAACAATATATTGACTAAATCATTCTTGCTCTTGTCCTTCAAAAATAGTTTTGGATTTTCTATTGAAAGATGTCAAACATATACTTCACTATAATCCAAAATAAGTTTATTGACGGGCAACCCTTCTATGACATATTCAAGAATATCATCATCCACGATTGTAGTAATTGGTGTCTGCATGAATTTTGAAGTATGTGTACAACATAACACCATATTTGGGTAACAATGAGGCCAAAAAAGTAGGATTAAATTTATTAATTCCTTTGTGCTATCATTGGTACTCATATTACACCAACATGTCCAAATATTAATTTCAATTTTAAGTATGAAACATAACTGACCAACCATAATGATATGAGTCATTGGAAAAAGCAAAAACTACTAACCCTTGACATGATATAGAGTAAACAAATATGGGTGAGTGAGATTTTTTTCCTATTAAAAAAAACTTAGAGATTTGATTTAATTAAGCTAAATACTTATTTAGTATACCCTTTCCAAATACAAGGACACTAAAATCATCATAAAATATGAAATCCAAAGTCTGATTAGGGCTGACAAGTGTTTAGTAATTACTCACAGTTAATGAATGCATGAGACATTTTATGTAACACCCCCAAAGCCAACTCCAAGACGAAATGAAACTTTTTAGTAAGAGAAGAGTTTGAAAAGGAAAAACTGGAACAATATTTTGATGTTAATTGCTAACGATCTTTAGCTAGTGCAAATTCAATTTTAGCTTACAAAAATAAAAGATCATAGATTCCAATGATGAAATCTACATAATTTCTTATGTACCATTTCTTTTGCTCGTATGCTAAGAAATTAAACAAATAATACTTACAAGATAGTAATCACCATCTAAAGAACGTATAATTAAAAATCAGAATGCACAAAGATTACATACAAATTCGTGTTCAAATCTGGCGACCTACGTAGAATGTTTCAATGATGGATCCTAAAATCTTCAGCAATGGAATGATTAGTTTGAGTAATCTTGAGGGGTGCAATAAGGTTGTAGTCACATATTCGGAAAGCGATGTTGGGCAGGAAGGTAGTTACAGCAGGACCAACGAATGGTCTCAGAGGCACAATCACAACTACACAGATTCAAAGAAGCTTCCTGATAGAATGAAATATTGGAAAGCTAACATTTAAGATTCATGAATTGTATTAAAGATTTAATTCAACTAAAGTCACATATTCTTGATCTCCCATAATACAAATTAAATATTTCACAATCAAGATAGATACAAATTTATTATTTGATATGAAATGTGCCAGTGGTTAAATATGGGTTACAAATTAACATTTGATTCAATTAAACATGATTTTTCAATAAAATTCATCTGCATTTCAATGCTAGGAAATTCAATTGACAGCTTACCTCTAGTGCGTAAACCTGGACTTGCTTCTTTCTTCAATGAGCGTACTGAACAATTTCAGGTAGCATATGGAAAACTGTCAAGGCATAAAGGAAATCTGTTATTCGAGCTAACAATAGAAAGTAAAACAAATAGATGTGGTAATTGTAAGCGACATTTAAAAAACTAAGCACACCTGCGTAGAAAGAAAATCCTGAGGGCAATGGCAATGACAAGAGATGTTCAAACAAAATACACTGATATATAGCTTTGACATTGTATGGAATCTGTAAAGCTGCCACCCAAGGATTCTTTAAAATGGTTATCATGCAGAGTGCTCGAAAGGGTTGGCATTAGATAATTGATGTCAGTTACTCACGCCACTATCGACAGTTTCTTGCTCGTCAGCCATCACACCACTATCGTCAATTTCTTCTTATCAGCCATTTTTTTTGGGTCAAATATTGCATGTCAATTTTATCCTGCCTGGTTGTTGTTTACACAGATGTGTTGCGGTTATAGGAACGCTTCTCAGCGTAATTAAGTCGGAGAGATTATGAAGGAAGAAGATGAAATGAATCTTGATGAAGTTGAAGCTACAAAGAATATTGTATGCTACATATTGTGTGTGACCTCTGACATATGAGGCTTGTCCGACACAGTTTCTCTCACTGTCAAATAGAACGCTCTTACAACATGCTACATTTTACATACAAAATGGTATGGAAAATTTTTATTATATTTCTCCTCTCTCTATATTTAGATAGTTCCGCCTCTAATTTTATTTCTTTCTTGTATAGGTTTCATACACAAATTGTACCGACCAATCACTTCGTACATTTTGTTCCAAAAAGTTTCCGTCCGTTCAATACATTTATTCATAATTTCACATCCCTGCAAACCACATCCTTGCTAGACTCTGCATGAAGGAACAAAAAACTTAAAGTCAATACATTTATTACACACGGTTCTTCAAAAATCTAGCATTGAAAAAATTCTTGAAACAATTCAAAAAAACTAGTAATCTTCGATCGTCTTGCTGATGGAAAATCAATAAAAAAATCTGCGGCGTGAGACATGAGACGATCGCGGTGGGAGTTTCCAACATATAAAGCCTATAGGCTAATAAAAAGTTACACTATAAATTATCCCACACTTATAAATACATAAGTTATTTTCTTTCTTCTATTGATTCAATTACTCAATCAGAATATAACTTTGAATCATTTTGAACTCCCCTTAAGTACTAAAACTAACCATAAAAACTTATCTCATCTAGTTAATAAAAACTATTTCACATGAAAAAATAATTTATATTGAGAACATTGACCTTAGGATAAGAAAGTGTTTGATGTGTTCTCGATTGTGTTTAGACCAGTGAAAATTGGGCTGAATTTGGCCTATGAACATACACATTGACGTTAATTTTTGGACTATCACTAGTTGTAACAACCATTGTGACTTCTTGTTTGCGATGTTTGATCTAATTCGATACAAAAAAAAATATAGTATGTGTTTCTATGTATATATGTATGTATGTGTGTATGTGTGTGTATGTGTATGTATGTATGTATGTATGTATGTATGTATATATACATGGATCACATGTATGTCTGTCTACATGTGTGTATATGTGTGTGAATGTGTATGTATGTGTGTATGTATCATGTATGTCTATCTACATGTGTGTGTCTATGTGTATGCATATGTATACATGTATGTATGTATGTGTGTATGTGTATGTATACATTTTGTATGTCATGTATGCATGTGTGTCTATGTGATGTATATATGTATGTGTATGCATGTACATGTGCATGTATGTGTGTATGTGTACATGTATGTTTGTATGTGTATGTATATGTATGTGTGTGTATATGTGTATGTATGTATGTATGTGTATGCATGTATATGCATGTGTGTATGTATGTGTATATGCATGTGTGTATATGTTTGTATGTATTTATATGTATACATGTGTACATATGTGTGTTTTTATGTGTGTATGTGTGTGTATGTGTGTGTATGTATGTATGTATGTATGTATGTATGTACATGATACATATGTGTGTGTGTGTGTCTATGTGTGTACACATGCATGTATGCATGTATGTGTGTGTATATAATGTATACATGTACATGTACGTGTAGATGTATGTATATGTATGTGTATGTGTATATTTGTATGTGTATGTGTATATTTGTATGTGTATGTGTATGTATGCATGTGTATGTATGTATGTGTGTATGTGAGTATGTATGTCTGTATGTGTATGTGTATGTGGATGTGTATGTGTATGTGTGTTTGTATATGTATGTGTATATATATGTATATGTATGTGTGTATATGTATGTGTGTGTGTGTATCATGTATGTTTGTCTACATGTGTGTGTATGTGTCTATGTATGTGTGTGTGTGTATGTATGTATATGCATGTGTTTACATGTGTGTATGTATGTGTGTATGCATATTTTAAGTCGGGTCCAATTCACTTAACATATGTGTATGTGGGCATGTGTTATTAGGGGTCTGCAGATTTGGAATATTTGTTATTAAGATAAATGGGTTTTATAGGGACCTAAAACCCAAATCCATCCAAAAAATAAACATAGTAACCAAAGTTAAACCAACCGCTAAACAACAAAAGAAACAAGGGACTCACCCCAAAGCAGAAAACCATGAAAAACTAGACCTAAACAAGATGCACAAGCAAAACAAATTAAGAAAGAGCTTTCATAAGCTCAACATTCTTATGGATTTCTTTATTATTAATCTCCTAGAGTTCCTCCATAATGAACCTCGAATTACCTTTTTCCTGATGTTTGCTCCTGGTCCCGGTAGAAGGTCTCGAGGACACCTACACCTCCTGGTTTTTCTTATCCAAGTTGATATCTAGGGATCTCTCAGTTTTGGTCATCTACTCTTTCTGAATAGCAATTTCCTCATTGAATCTTTTGAGGCCCTTGACACTATTATACATGGCTTCCTTGCTAACCTCCACCAAACCCTTAATTTTACTTTTCAACTCCAGTATTTCATTTTCCAGTCTGTCGATTTTAGCCTCATGTTCAGTATTCATAACCTTTATATCTTTCATAATTTCTTGGGACATTTTCAGGAGTTTGTCAGTCTTATCTAGAGAGGGATTCTCAGTGAAGGTGTCAATGAAATCCTTAATCCCTTATTTTAGGAAATTAATTTCCCCAAAAACCCATCAGAAGCACTTCTCCTGATTCATCAACAAATTCCCCAAGAGCTTATCAACATCCATTTCATCATCTTTAGTCTCATTGGGGTCCACATTGAGGGGGATGTCAAGTTTAATTTCATTATCCTCCTTGTCAGGGATCTCCACTTTTTTCCAATCTTCTATTTTTTCAGATTTTTCGGGCCCAAGATGTGGGGCTATGAAACAGGGGATTTCTTTTCTTTTTTGCAACCCATCTAGGTGGGTTTTTTCTACTTCTACTAATACCAGGAGTGGTCTTCTCTAGGGGACATCCTTTGAGGGTTTATAATCTAAGTCATCTGACACATGGACATCATTCTAGTCCATAGCTATTCTGCCCTCTACATCATCAAACTCTATATCTGAAACATTGTGCACCTCCTGGTTGGATAAAGAAAAGAGTTTTTTAGTGGCGAATCTTCACCAATTGGCAAATTCCGCATTTTTTTTGTATTTTTTTTAGGAAATGGCGAATAGTCGGGCAACATCGTGGTCAAATCGCCCAGAATTTTGGGGTTAACAGTACATTGTATCCTGACTTTGCCATTGACCACACACCGTTCGATGTGCATGCCCATAATATTCGCCTGGAATCACTCAGACATGGGTATTAGATCACCTTCATTATTCGCCAGCAATAGTAAAACAACCACATACCGAGGACCTAATTTGCCAATGGTAAATTAAATGTTCATTGCACGCGTTGGCCAAATTCACCAATATCAATTAAAACATTATAAGCATTTGAGGACCAATTTTGCCTCGCTTAAATTAAATGTTCATTGCATGCTCGTGTAATTCACCAAAAATGCAATTAAATTAAATGTTCATTGGCAATTGCGACGCCCGCGCAATTTTCAAAAAATGCAATCATGGATTGTTATAAATACACTCTTTCTTACAATTTGTTCGTGTTTGATTAGTAAATTTGGGAGCTGTCGAGTCTCGATTCGCATTCCGCAAATTGAGTTGGAAAGTCAAAGTTCATTGTAGGGTGGAGGGCCAGAGTTACAATCCTGCAACACAGACCTAGGCATTCCTGATTCCTGATTCAGAGAATTGAGAAGGCATAAAGGTGAGTAATTATTTCTTCATACTTGATAGTATTAGTTTTAACTTTTAATTCATAGTGAGAGGTCAAGACTCAAGATGTCATAGTCAGACATGGGTGAGACTCCTTAGGGTGGTGAAGGGATTGAGATGTCACACAAGGGTGAGACCGAGACTCCTCAGGGTGGTGAAGGAACTGGGATGTTAGACAAGGGTAAGACTCCTTAGGGCGGTGAAACTGAAGGGATTGGGAGGCCATCAAAATGCCCAAAAATTAAACTTAAAGATACTACCATAAAGTCTTTCTTTGGAATTGGCAAAGTTTTTGGTCCATCAACTTCTACAGTTGTAGAAGCCATCCACAGTAGCTCACCACCACCACAAGGTGGGATTGTCATTGAGTTAAATGTATCAAATGAGGATGACAATACCGACATGACAGGAGATGTTCTAAGGGATACACACAATGAGATAATTCACTTAGATGCAAATGCTAGTACTGAGGATGATGTTGGTAGGAAGAAAAGAAAAAGGAAAGTAAAACTGGGGCGAGAGTGGGAGATGACAAGGAGTTTTAAAATTGATTGGGTAGCAAAGTACCCATTCATTGAACCGGTCCCAAACAATGATGAACAACCAACAGAATGCAGGTGTAAGATTTGTAGTTGGAAAACTAAAAGAGAGAAGAAGATGCAGCAAAAGCTTGACACCATAGAAAAGCATATTGGTAAGGTTTATGAAAAACAGATCATAGACGGAAAGGAAACACGAGTAGTAAGATGGAAATCAAAGGAAGAATGTATTCATGTTAAGTATGTCGTGGAATATGAAGAGCATAACCACAAAATGACACTGATTGGTAATAGTGGATTTGGAAATACAATCAAGGCTAGGCTTGAACATGCAGTGAAAGATGCAAACTTGGCAAAGACTGTTCAGATGAGTGTTATTTTTCATATTCTGTCAAGAGGGTGTCCTATGAAAGATTTCCTATAATTTAGTAATTTATTATCTTTTTTGAATGTTCCTCACTATCCTATGTCACATTGGTCAATAAACGCTGGATGGGAAATGGAAAACTATCTCGCTGAGGTGGAAAAGCAAAATTTACAAGAGAGTGTAAAAGAGTCAAATTTCATTTCATTATCCATAGATGAAGTTACTGTGATAGATAACACTACTTGGGTTTGTATGCATGTGTATACCATAAAAGAACACGTTCGTCGAGCTCATCTACTCTATGTTCGTAAAATGAGGGGCAATTCAATAGTAGAAAAATTATATTTGGAAGTTAAGAAAGCTTTGAATGAAATTGCTGGTATAGATGACTTGACAATTGCCAAGAAGTTGGTGTGTGTTGGAGCTGATGGAGTTGCAGTAATGCAAGGTCAAAGGACTGGTCTTTGCATAAGATTACAAACTAGTATTGCACCATACATGGTTGGCATTCACTGCATGGCCCATTGAATGAATTTAGCATATAGAATTGTAAGCAATTTCCCTACAGTGTCAAAAGTTGAAGTTTTGGTCCATGAGCTCCACTCATACTTTTGCCGAAGTCCTAAACGTTTTGCAGAATTTTAGATTTTTGCTGAGGGAGTAACAAGAGGAAACAATCTTCTCAAGGATGTTGAGACCAGATGGATCTTCTTGCATGGACCAACGGAATGAGTTCTAATAGAATATCGATCCTTGATTAGACTAATGTATGAGCAACGCCTCACAGTAGACAAAGCTCCTGATCTCTTACATAAGTTAAGTGATATAGAGACTTTGTTAACTTTAGCTAGTCTTCTCCCCATGCTAGATTCAATGAACAACTTGTTAAGAAAGCCCAAGACAAAACTATGTATATCAATGAGTATAGCACTCTACATAAAATGACATGCTTGAGCTTGGATGGTCTATATTCAGATCTAACAAGGCGAAGCCCAAACTTTTTTAGGTGGCAGATAATTACAGATTTGAATCATGCTGAAATGTTTTTACATTTCAATACAAAAAATGAGTTATGTGTCTTTGTAAAAGGATTTCAGATACCAATGCACCAATCTAAGACGGGCAAGTGAGGCAGAGCACTACCAGTTAAAAAGGAAGATTTTGACAGGATTGTTAAATCTATTAGTGATAATTTGAAGTCTATTGCATATAAACTTTCAACTGAGATTCGTGAAAGATTCCCTTGAGAAGAAATACTTGAAGCCATGGGTTGTGTGTATCCTCAATTTTGGCATTCAATTGGAAATAATCCAAATGATGCAAAGATGTTTCATAAAAAACTAGAGGAATTGATATTGACATTTTCAAAAGATGCATATTGCAATGGACAACCAATAGAAGGAATTTTAAATTCAGATCATCTTAGAAAACAATTTAAATAGTTTGCATTGCTTATAAAACAACAATTGGTTAACTTGGAGAATCCATTTAAACCTGGATCAATCACAAGGCTTTGGAAAATGATAGATCAAAGTGAAGCATTGCGTATTGCAATACTAGAATATTTGAAACTTGCTGACTTGTGTCAAACAATGATATTGGGGTCGATGGAAGATGACAAAGTTTTCAGTGCATTAGGGCTTTTGAAATCAAATATCAGAAACAAATTAGACAAAAATTTGGAAACTTGCTTGAGGTTGTTTGTAACTTAGTATAATGTTAGAGATTTTCCATATGATAGGGCACTGGCAATCTGGAATTCCATTCGTGAAAGATGAGGGTTGTGCAACACTTTAAAAGCTGGTGGTGCTACTACTAGTGCTAGTGCTAAGACAACTGATGGAACACAGACTCAGAGTCAGCATGAAGATGCAGAAATTTTTGAATACCTAACTCAGAATGAAGATGAACCTATTAGTACTAGTCAGTTTCTGGATCTTGAGTCCATTTGGGATATAGAAGCCTTAGACTGAGTCATTGAAGTGAATTAGCAATCAGTTTATAGGTATTTATAATTATACTACAGTTCTTGAGTCATATTACAATTTCAATTTGCAAAATTGCAATACTATAGTTGTCATTGATGATTTTTGATATTGTATTCCTTAAAATTTGTCAATCAAAATAGATACTTATTTCATATTTTTAATTGTGAATTTGAATTATTAGTAAACAATTGAATTATTAGTAAATTGGTATTTGGTTCCACATTATGTTGAACATGAAATGCAACAATTTGTGTCATAAGATCCATAAAATTATTCATATTGCATAACTATTAGAACCTTTCTACTGTTCTACAATAAATGCTTAACATGATGTTCATGGCGATTAGGGTTTTGTGTTTGTTTTTTGTCTTAGTTGGCTAGTAAACCGAAGTTGTCGTGCGTTGAAAATTTGAGTTGTTCTCTCTTTATTTGTCCATGTCAACGTCAAGTGTGGTCAAACGGTTGGTCAGACATTGAGACAATGAGACATGTTTAATGTTTCATCTCTAACTCGCAGATAAATTTCATGTTTAACAATTTAAGTGGCAAGTTAGCAAGTGTTGGTTTGGGTTTAAATCGTGAGGTCTCTAGTTTTTTGAGTGTTAGCATTTTATGTTAGGGAGCCAAAGATTCCTAATGAAATTGCTTTGGTCATGAGGTCTCAAATTGGTTTGATGTCATGCATTATAGCCGCGAGAGTTAGCGAGTAAGTACTAAGGCATTAATGGTCTGTGTGCCACTACTCGCACCTGTTTATGACGGTAATTAACATAAAACATTGATTTTTGCTAGTACTCATTGGTTCGATGTAGTCAAGAGATAAAAAGTTTTGAGATTTTATGGTTATCGCTAGCTCGTAGGTCCTTTATCATCAAGTGAGTTTAAGTCGCGAGCTTGCAAGTACTAGGAGATTTTAGTTGTTGCTACCTTGCAAGATGTTTTGCACTTGACCATTTTATGTTGCGAGGTTGCAACTGGGTGTGATTTTATGTTATCGCAAGGTCGTGAGGTGTTCGTGGTTAAGTCATTTTAATTTGCAATCATGCGATGTGGTTGGTATCGTAGCTTAGTTGGTTTTGTCGCTTGTTCGCAGGTTTTGAAGTTGTTTAGCATTTTAAGTTGTGATTTGGTGACAGGTAAGTTTTGGTTTGATTTTGTGGTCATTGCATGCTCGCGGGTTTGTAAGTCTTAAGTCAAAAAGTGTTGCGAGCATGCAACGGCGGTTAAGTGTCTTGTTGTCACAGGATCGCAAGGGTTTAAGTCAAGTTAAGTTTCAAGTTGTGAGCTTGCGATGAAATAAGTTGTTTTGTTAGATTTTCAGTGGTCGCTAGCTTGCAGCTAAAGAAAGAATATTACAAATGTTTTTGCGAGGTTGCGACTAAAGGGCTTGATGAAGATCAATGGGTGTCACTCACTCGCGACATTCTTTGAGGATTCATAAAAGGGGTTGTGAGCTTGCGATTAAGAGGATTTGGTATCATTGTCGCTAACTCGCTAACACGTGGACTTGTTTGCCGGGTTCTGTAAAAGTTTTGAATGGCAATTGCCAATCAAATAGAAGGGCATGAATTCAAATTTTGCTTGAGTACTTCAGCTTTCAATTAATGCCATAGTAACTAGTTCATGCAAGTGTGGCAATTAATGAGACTTGAGAGAAGTGACAGTGCCCAAATACCATAAATTGCATGATCGAGCTGAGATTTTGTATAATTGCATTAATGCATTCTATCTTTGAGGTAATCTAGTGAATTAAGCTCTGCAACAACGTTGGAGAATTTAGAGTGTTGGGTGTGGGAAAATTTCAGAAAATTGGTTAAGTTTTTCTCCTGTAGCTAAAGTGAGCAAGGCGACGAGTGGAACTGGAGGTTCCAAGCCCAAGCCCAAGGCCACAAAAAGTGAAGGACCTGGGGGTTCCAAGTCCAAGGCTAGTGCCACTGAGGAAAAAATGGTTAAGAAATACAAAGAAGATTTTGTAGATTTGCTGCCAAGGACTTCCGTTGCTTTGAATACAAATGATTTGGCATGGAAAGATTTATGGAGCCAATGCAGAAACCCTACCATGCTTAATATGACTGGTTTTGCTCTGTTTCATTATTTCTAGAATAATAGGGTTAAGGATGTCCCGATGTCAAACCCTTGGGATTTAAATATGGCAAAGTTAATTGTCCCAGATGTGTATGTTGATGTGGATTTGATCAAAGAGTTGGCCAAACTCTATTGCCCAGTATCTAGGGTAATCAGAAGAAAGAACCAGTCTACCCTAGTTTCAATTAATAGAGCTAGCTTTGTTGAAGCTTTCCAGATTACTGGTGTTGCATGTACAAATATAGATTTGGAGTGGATTGCAGAGGATTATGACAAATACAAAGGCGTTATCAAGAAGCATGTAATGCCCGGATACATGCCTAAAGTGAATAGGAAACCAGTTATAATTCCAGATAGTATCAAACCACCATTTGACATCACACCTTTCCACCATTATATGCATTGTACAATCTATGGATTATGTAGAGTGTTGGGTTTTGATGGAGATTCAACAATGACAGCTGAATTATTGATGATGGCTATGGACATTCAACACCGAGATGTTAACAAAGATTACGATTATGTGGGCTATGTGGTTGAACACATTCATAATGCTTTAGTTGAAATTCAGTGTGGTGCACCCAACCCTACATTCAAGCATTATTCATTGCTGATGCATTTAATCTTGTTCTATAATTTTGAGTTCATGTATAAAGAATTGGAGCTTTTCAAAGAAGAATTGGGTGTCTTAATGCCAATACAAAGAGGGACCCAGGTTTGGGATAGTAGTTCTCCCCATTCTTCTTTCCTTTTCTTTGAAAACTGGATTGTTTTGCCAATTATGGAAATGATAGGAATAAATAGGGAACGATTGTCAATTAATGTTAGGAGAGTTTTGAGACCTTACCAGTATGTTCCAAACTAGTCTATTTCACATAACTAGGGGGACTTTTATTTTTTTGATAACTTTACTATGATCAAAGTCTATGGGTGTCCTCATTCTCCCCATATTTTACCAAAATTTGTTCCAATTAGGATTGCTTTTATGGAGTTTATTTGGCAATTGACCCTAGTTGAAAAAGAATACCTTGACAAACACAAGAAAGGTTCTCTTCTTCCCAGGCTTTGGGTTGTGTCTGATTTTACCATTGGTAGGAGTTCCTTTAATGAAGTAAACAAATTCCTTAAACAATATAGGTTGGTTAATGCCGTGTCTAGACTCTATGATCCTGAATAATTTATTAAATGTGCATTGCCAAAAATGACACCTTGGGCCACAATAAAGGACCATGAACCATTGGATGATGAAGATGTGGTTAGAAATTTGCTGAGAAAAGAGGAAGTACAAGAAAGGAGAAGAAAATGGAAAAATTTGATGAGAGTTGAAGCAGAATTGAAGGTTGTTGACCCTAGTTTATCAGGTTTTTGCCCTAATAACCCGTACCTAGAGAGGATTAACAAAATACTGAGCTTATATGAAACTCTGATGGAACAAATGCCTCAAATTCTAGAAGTGGCTGTTCAGCAGCAAGACCCCCAAGATGGACATTATTCACATGGCAAGAGGCCACTTAGTGTGTTTGCTAATGATGTAGAGAGTGGGGATGAAGTTCAATCTACCCGAGTGCTAGCTGCAAAGGAACAAAAAACCAAAGAGGTCGGTACAATTGTGAGGAGAGACCCTGCTAGAGCAATTGTTATAGAACAAGGACACTACTTTCATCAAATAAGGACACATCTCAGAGAAGCAGGGCAGAATGAAGAACATGGAGAAACAAACGAAGCCCTTGCTCAAGGCTTTGATGAACGTGTGATGTTGTGAAATGAGTTCATGAAAGATGATGACTTTATTAAGTCAGATGAATTTAAAAGTTTTTTGACAAGATTGAAACAAAATCAATTCAGATAAAATCTTATCATAGAGGAAGCAAATGTAGAAAAGAAAGAGGAGATCATCAAGGCATTGTAGGAATATGATCCTGACAGGGAGCAAATATCTGTGGAATAGGCAAGCCAATTGATTAAGAGTACTGGTATGATTATGATGCCTGACTGGGATATCCAGTCTATTTTTATTATTGATCAGATTAGGAAGCAAGAGGACCCAATGTTTAAAACGGAATTTGAAATTGGAGATGTAATAAGAGGATCAAGATTTAATCCTAAGTCAAAGACACTTGTTGCTTGGTCTTTGGCCCCTTCCACTCAAAAGCCCCACCTTCTAAATATCCAAGTAGAAAAGAAAGCTGACAAAATGATTTGGAACTTGCAGAACACAACTGACATGGAGATTGCCTCATTTTTTACTCAAGTTTTTTTCATGAATTTATCAAAAATAGAGGATTTGTCAAGAAGATACACAGAAACATATACCCAATTGATTGCATTATCTAAAAAATATGAAGAGACACTGATGAAGAAGGGTGCTTTGGAGGAAGAGTTAGTGGAGTTGAAAGAAAAAACTACAAATGAGCCCCATCCAATATAGATTACAGAACAAGTACAAGAAATACTAGTTGATGTGACAGCAAAAATGGAGGAATACATAGAGAAAATTGAAAAGCTTGAAAAGGAACAAAATGTCAAGGCTATCTCTGTTGTGTCAGGAATTCTAAAACACAAGATTAATGTATTGAAAGGAAAATTGATGGTAGTGCATGATTTACACATTTCTTTGAAAGAGGCAAGTAAAACATCCTCTGAGGCTGTCACTTTTCTTGGACCTTTGTTCAATGTTTGGTCAGGAAGAAGAAGATTAATCGATAAGCTAGATACTACAATGATGTATAGTGATGAGTTCCCTCCCAAGATCAATGACACTAAAGACAAGGTGGAGGTAATGAATGTAGCTTATGCATTTTTCACAGGGAAGGATGTGCTTATAAAATAAAAATTGCAGACATTTGGGGAAGGTTATAGTAATTGGTGCCTTCAATTTATGGTAGTAATGGAGATTTGAAATCAGTTTCTGATTGGACCAGCGAATTTGATTTGATTCTGGAGAAAGAAGAAATAATCAAGCATATAGATGAACATGTTGATACTTATTTCCTTAACAGTATGCTTGATTCATTGTTCAAGGTTGAGGTTGACCATGCAAAGTTTATTATTGAGGCTAGGGCAGTTACAGATGCCAGATGGATAGATTCAGTTGCAAAGTTGGAAGAGGTAAAGGCATTTAGTTGGCCAACAGACAAAGAGGTGGATAGGTGGCAAGCCATGCTAAAGCAAAAGAAGAAATGTCAAGTTGCTACCCAAGATTCCTCATAGTAATTCTAAGCTTGTTGAATCCTCATCTTATAAAAGGATTCCAAGATTAATTTGAGAGGGATGACCACTTTTTCTTTTTGATCGGTAGGGAGGGATGGCCAGTTGGCCACTTTCATTGATGTTGAAAACTCTTCTATAGTTATAATAGCTCCACTATTCAAGAATTTGATAAGTACATAGCTGAATTGCATTGTGAATTTATTTTCTGATATCATTATGAATATAATAATAATATCATTTGCAGTTTGATATTTTCACATAATTGTCTTTGTGTTGAATTTATGTTTTCACTATGAATTGAATGGTCAAGGGTTTTTCAGTTTACATATGAATTTGGGTTGTGTGTGTAATGGTATTATTCATAATTTCATTCCTATTTATCTACAAATGAATCTTATTGAAGTTTATTATCAGGTTGTCTTTGAATTGTAAGTGACTCTATGCCCTAGGGCTAGGATAAGGCACCGGTCTATTATCTTGATGTTGACTTGGTGAAGTGACCTTCCAATTATAATAGTTGATTCATTGTGGGTGAATATGTTTTCTTGTTTGCCTTTGATTATGAAATTGTCATTTTTCTATAACATCTATCATGGAATTGGATCCTCAAAAGATATTCCATTTAATTGAGTTGCATGCATGTTTTACTAATTATGTTGTATTCCTATTCATTGTGTTGTTTGATACTTTCATTCTTAATACTCTTATGATTTATATGCTATGGATGTTTATGTAATATATATGGAGGTGTTCTATGACTATCATGTACACAATACATGTTTTCTCTCCTCCATAAAGTTGGCATTTACTCATACCTATAATCTGCCCACCAATTTCAATGAGGTGAATCCTAAATATGACTCCAGACTAGCATAAATTTTGCATTCCTGGGCATAATAGAAAGCATTAAATGAAAAAGTACATACACCATAACAATGCAACAAATGAAAAAAGTTAAAACTCATGATTCTGATCATTTGAAAGAGATACAATTATACACAAAATAAATTTATATATAGATCCTTCAAGAACCTGCACAAAGCTTGACACTAAATGCTTTTCATTTGCTCTGTAAATGACTATACAACTTGCTCCCTTCACCTAGAGTCTAAAATCACTACTGGAAACAGAAAAGGAACTCCAATGACTATACAACTTGCAAAACTACTTGAGCCATGCCATTATCACCCTAATGCCTTCAGATGGAATGTGAGATGTTACATTCTATCCAACAGATCATTTCCAAATAGAGGAGGAATCCTTCATTCCCAGGAATAGAGAAAATGGAAAGAGGAGCTCGAGCCTTCATGCCCACGATCAGGGAAAGTGGAAACAGGGGCTTTACGGTAAATGTAATATATTGGAGAGGGGTTGCAACTTCCCTGTCATCACAAAGATGACTGGCTGCCACTCCCCATGCAAACAAATCCTTCTTTCATTCCTCTGCGGTATCCTTCTTCAAACCCCTTGCCATCCTATGGCAGAGTAGAAGCAGAGGATGTGCCATGCTTGGCCTTTCTTGACAAGAAAAGGCTTTCACACCCCCTCTGACAATCCTTCTCAATTTCACAACTCCTCTGACAATAAACAAACTCACACAAAAGAAAACAAAAAAACACCCATCCAGTATCACAGAGCACACAAAAACTCCATGCACGATCCTGCTGAAACATCATCTTCGTTTCTGAGGAGAAAACCACTCTCAGAAAATGAAAAAGGTTTCTTTTCTCTTCTACCAATTAAGTCACCACTCCATTGTATTTATAACATTTTCACACTTCATTTGGTGATGCTCATTCACGTGAAAAATCACCATTTTGGTGTTTTTCAACATGACTGTAGACTCTAGAAGTCATGCCTATCAAATCCATTGCATCCTGCTAAGGCTTATCTATTGTCAACAATTTTGTTCTGGTTTTATTCCTCCTTGATTGGACAAATTTTTCTTCAGAATCCCTGACAACAAGCAACCTAAGCTCTTATTTTTCAGAGAAATCCGTGATCTCCCATCTCTAACTTAGAAGCTATCCAATCCGTTTATGCCTCTGGAACCATTGTCTTTGCTTGTCTAATCAACCTCGACTCAGGAGAAACCTTCAAACTAGTCCCTTAAGAATGAGTTAGCATCCAAGCCTTAAAAATTTTAGGTTGCAAGCTAGCAACCAGATAGTTTGTGGTTAAGTTTTATGGTTATCGCCAACTCGCGAGGTAAAATGTTTGAAGATGTGATCAAGCTGCGAACTGGCGACAAGTTGGTTTGGGTTTACATTGCGAGGTCTCTAGCTTTTTGGGTATTATCATTTTATGCTGCTGAGGTGGAGATTGTTAGTGAAATTACTTTGGTTGCGAGGTCTCGAGTTGGTCTCATGTCATACATTATAGCTGAGATAGTTAGCGAGTAACTCATTTCATACAATTGTCAGTAGCTCTCATGTTTGTTTAATGTTAATATTTTTAGGTCACGAGCTAGTGACTAGACAGTTTGTTGTTAAGTTTAATGGTTATCACTAGCTCACGAAGTTAAATGTCTAAAGACTTGATCAAGCCGCAAGCTTGCAAGTGAAGTGCTAGCGGTTAAGAGATATAAAATTTTATGTTGGTGAGTATGCAACAAGGGTTAAATTTACCACTATCTCCAAGTCGTTGCAGTGACAAGGACTTAACATTTTGTGGTTGAGAATTGGCGAGTGGCAGTTTAGTTTCCCTCAGTCGCTAGATCTTGAGGTTATGAAGGCTTAGCATTTTCAGCTTGCGCGTTGGAGATAGAGTCGTAAGGGCTTGTTGCTAGGTCATGAGATTTTCTAATGCACAGTCTTCCAGGCAGAGAGTTGACGATTGTGTGCCATGTGTTTTAGTGACTTAAAGTTAATATCTTGAAATCGCCAATATTTTTTTTTTATAGTTTGAATATAACTTGAAATCGCCAATATTTTATTTTTATGGTTTGAAAATAGGTTGAAATCGCCAATATTTTTTTTAATGGTTTGAAAATAGGTTGAAATCACCAATGCAAATATTTTTCTAGTTTTAAAAACATTACAATTCGCCCATGCAAAAAAAATTTGGGTTTTAAAAACATTACAATTCACCAGGATTTTTCACAAACTTTGAGCAATCATGGCTAATTTGCCAAAGGAGATTATTATTTTTCTTCATAAACCACAAAAATTCGCCAATAAAATTAAAATTTTCCTCGGGAATTATACAGCTTTTGCCAAGTTTTTACACCTTGTCCAAGGGGGGGTTTCTTAAAGTTTTCCCTGGGTGAAAGACTTAGGGTTTTTCAAAATAGGAGAGGGTTTAACCTCATGATCTTTAGCACACTCCATAAATAGGAGGATTAAACCCTCATGCAGAACTAGATCATCCTCATTCTTAAAATGCTTATGAATAGATAGCTCCAAAGAAGATAACAAATAAAATAGAACGGAAATTCTTTTGTCATGCCTAAAATTATTGACAATCGTGAAATGGTAAGAGAAAATGCTAGAAAAGGGGCCATCAAGAGTTATGTACCTCATTATGAACTCTGCCATGTCTGCCCAGAGACTCTGAAGGTCTAACCTATTATAGCCGCCATCTCGGTTCTTCTTAACCCTTTTTCTTTCACTCTATTTTTCATAGAAAACTAAGAGGGCTTCTTCCAAATTCTTCCTTTCCTTTAAAATTTTCCTACGCTCCATACTGATCCCATAAATCTCAGTAATAAAGGATTCATCAATTTTGAACTCTGCCCCATACACACACAACACCCTATTATCCCAATTGCTCACAAACAAATCTGTGAACTTATGGTTCTATCCATGAAGTTTTGAAACAAAGGGCTCCATTCCTCCATCTACGAATTCCCTCCAGACCTCCTCATTTTTCTCCTAAAGCTCACACGAGGATGGCTCCACTTTGTTCTTGTCTCCCCCCATTAGGTTACTGCCTCTGTAAGTCTTTCCAATGACACCAATACCAGGCTTCAGATAGGCACAAAACATGCAGATTTTGGTTGTTTCTCAATAGTAATTTGTCCAATGGGAAATAAAAGGACTCAATTATGGAAGTATGATCGAATAAAAGAGACAAAAAAAGGGTTACTACACTTGCTCAAGAACAAGTTCCCATTCATGATGAAGTGGTTGCAATTCAGGAAAGACAAGAAATTGGCCTAGTCAATCCAGAAATTTTTTCTTTGGTATGGAAGATTTTATGGAGATGGATGAAGATGCTATTTTCAATGAGATTTCAGTTGAGGATATGGTACCAAAAATCACATTGAAATTACACTATAAGAAATCTGGGATGAATAGTTTCAAGATAAATCTCTAATTGGAAGAGAACAATTGTTTGCAAAGTTATTTAGGAGAAAAGAAATGTCTCCCATTTTGGAGTTGTTGGGTGTTGATAACAAGAAGAAATCATCAGACGAATCAGTAAATTAGATAGTTATTGAAAATTTACAAGAAGCTCTGAAATGTATCGAGAGCACGAGTTGAACTGTCGATTTAAGTGCTGCTCGAAGAGCATTAACGACTATGATTTCTAGTAAGAAATTATCACATAGAAGACAAAATCAATCAACTGCCCAGTTACTGGATGTGTCTAGAAGAATTGTCCAGAGATTTATTAGGAAAATAAATAGGTTCGATGAGAATATTGAAAATAATTGGGTCAATATTTGCAGGGTTCCTCAAAAAGATAGAATAGTTGAAGATGTAAAAAGACTTGTTATTGAATATTGGACTAGTCACTCTTGTGTACTTTCTTCTAATAAAAAATACTATATAGATTAGGGATGAAGATGGTACAAAAATTTCACACCCAAAATAGTTTATAGACACAACACAAGTGAACTGTTTGAAGCATTCAAACAAGAATTCCTAGATGTCAAGATATGTCAAAGGATGTTTGAGGGATTACGATCATGTTTTGTGCATATTAATATGGTATGTGAAACTTGTTGTTGTTGAAATCACATTGAGTTTTAGTTGCACCTCCAATCATATAAAAAGGTAATGATGATAACTAATCCAAATGTAGTCATCCCTACAAGTACACCACAATTTGTGAAGTCTATTTTATGTGATAGATTAAAAGGTTCAGATGAGTTCAATGTACAATGTATAAAAAGTACATGTGATGATTGTGGAGATTTGAAGAGATTTGTACAAATTGAGAACATTGATCTTTCAGTGAAATTTTTGTGGAAGAGATTTGAATATGAGAAATATCAGACAAAGTTAGGAGCTGAATCAAAAAAAAAATGTTAAAAGCGAGTGAATTTCCTCACAAAGAGTTTATGTGTAGATTTCAGAATATGATATATCCACATATCCAACATTTTCATGGTGCAAGATGGCAAGCTAAACAGTTTCGTATCTTATAAAATTATTCTCTCAATAATAGACTTCTCTGAGAACTATACATTTAGTCCTCACATAGAGATTCAAAGTCAATACTATCATTTTGAGCAGGTTGCAATCTTTTTACAAGTTTTGTATAGACATGTGGAGTTTCATGTGTATAATGTAGAATATGGTGAAGATGAACACATTATCATTAAGGAAGTTCATTTTTATATTAATGATGATGCTATTCATGATAGGAGTTATGTAACACATTGTTTTGAGATTTTTATTGAAAATATCATACAGCGTCGGATAAATGCTTCACAACACTGGATTTGGTTTGATGGATATGCTGGTAAGCATAAAAAATTAATTAAATTTCTTGTAGTCTTTTAATTAACTAGTATAAATAAATTTTTTAAATTAATATATATTACATTTGATTGTAACTTCATAGGACAATTTAAATCTGCAAAAGCGTTCAATTGGTTGTCACAATAGCATGCTAAACATGATCTAATGTTTTTGTGGAACTTGTTTGAGAGCAGACATTGAAAAGGAGAGCATGATGGAGTAGGAGCATGTGTGAAGTGTGCATTTTTTGCCAACATGAACTTTGAGGTACATGATCAACGTATATTTATGTACTTCATTCAAGAAATCTCTATTTACTTGAGTATTTATCTTATGGGTCATAGTTAAATTGCTAAAATAAGTTAATGCCTAGGTAATAGCATACGAAATTCAAACATGAGATAGTAGAATGGTGCAAAAATCATTTTGGTGTTCCTGACACATCATACAACAAATGTTATTTTTAGGAAGTTAAAGAAATTGATTAATCCAATCCATATAATTGCCAAACAATTAATGGTATTAGAAGTTTGCATCAAGTGATGACTACAGGACATAGAAAACCTCTTGTGGTTCAGGTAAGAGAACTTAGAATTTATTTTTATATTGAAATTGTATTGAAGATAAGTCATGTCTACTAAACTTAACAAACCTCTTTTGATTCAGGTAAGGGAAAAATCAATTTTTGGTATTGACTACATTGAAAACAACACAAATAGTCAACAATGTTAGAACATTAGACATGGATTTGTTTCACAATCGGAGATCAAACAATTAGTCACAATGCCTCCTTATGAAGATACCGACATTGTAGATATTCATGATCCTCTATATTCAATTGATTATGAATGTGTTTCTCATTTAGTTGTGCTAGGTACACTTGCATTTTATTAAATATCCTTATGTATTTTCATGTAGTTTGTTTAAATTTAAATTAAATTTAAATTTTTCATACATTCTACAATAAACTTTATAATTTAATTATTTGTAATTTGTGGTATACAGGTGCTATTTTTGTCGTGGTTGTAGATCTTGACAATGTAGAAGATGTTGACTATTACCTACTAAGATGCACAAAACCAAAATGTAAACTGTTAGAAACAATGGAAGATGATGATGGGAAACAATATCCCACTGGATCAGTCATTGTTGAAGGTACTTATTATCAAGAAACCAAAATAGATAACAATGGTGTTATATTTACTGAATACATGCCTAGCCAAAAAGTTTTGCATTATAGTCACTTAGTTATAGCAACAAGATTACATTTTGAAACTTTACCAAAAAAGGCTCGTGGCTCCCAAAAGTGGAGGTTGCCTTTTGAAGATCATGAAAGGATATTAGAGATAGTAAAATATAGAGAGTATCAAGGTTTTATGTACCATGATTTCACTTAACTTGTTAGTACAAGTGAACTCATATTTTTTTTACCATGATACATTTATATATATGCATATATGTATGTACATTCAAGTTATTTTTTTTTATGGTCATACATATATACATATGTACACATGTACATTTGAGTTATATTTTTTTATTGTCATACATATGTACATATGTACATTCGAGCTATTTGTGGGATTGTCATACATATATACATATGTACACATGTACACATATGCATATATACAAATACACCCAGTTATTTTTTGCAATATATACATATGTACACATGTACATTTGAGTTATTCTGTTCATAAATCGATCCTTAGATGATTATGGACAAATAGTCTCTCAAGTTTGAGTTTTCTTTTCTTATAATTTTAAAATTTGATCACATTTGAGATGATCATCTTTTAAAGTGAATGATTTATCCTTTTTTTATAGTTTAAATTTTCTTCTTGGGCAAATAAATAATTCATTATTGACTCAAATTGATAAGAGGTATAATTATTTGTATAATTTTTCTCTTATAGGTAGTATAATTCTTATTGAGCTTAAATAATTTATTTGTTTGATGAAATTTAGTTGTTTCTTTTAATTATCCGCTTATAAAATAATTATGACAATTGATTATTTTAATTCTATTTAAGTTATTAATGATCTTATATAAATATTGAAATAACAATCTATATATACTAATTCAAATTTAATGTCAAATGTTTGATATTTATTTTACGTGAAAAAAATTCATAAATTTGAATTATATCTACATATATAAGATGTGTTTATAATATCATCGTTTTCCAAAAAGTAAAGTTACAAATATAATATTCTCTTCATGAAATAAATTAAAATTAGTTAATTTATTGTTATTTATTACTCTTGAAAATATTGACATGCATACATAAATAATAACTAAATATCAAGATTTATCATCTAGAATAACATGATCAATTCTATGTAACTTGAACTAATTATAAAAATATAACATGGGCTCATAAAACATGTAATAAACAAAATAGTGAAATTAAAGATTACAACATCACATGTCAGATAAACAAAGTGTCAAATAAAACATACAAGTGTCAAATACATGCATGAAACTACATACAAGTGTCAAATAAAATGTCACATGTATATCTGCAACATATATGTAAAAAAAATTTGCATTGTACATATAATCTCATCAAAAAAGGATCATAAACTATGTCGGTGGGCCCTCCATTGATCCATGTCCTAAATGTTATCTTTGCACAAGAAAGTACATGTACACGTAAGCACACGCATATATAAGAACATGGTAGAAATAAATATTATCTCACCATAAGAATGCAAATTTTAATTCAACATTAGTACATGCAAATTTTACCTGGTCTGACCCATCATCTGCACCATTAGAGCGTGCATGCACCATAGGAATTTGAGATGAAGAACTCAAACATGGTCCACATACCAGGATCATATATATATATATATATATATATATATATATATATATATATGTTGAAAAATTGCTAACATGCATGTCTTTGAATTGAAATGAGCTCTCAAGATAGGTACACCTATTTAAATCTTAAAATACCCGACTGTGACTACGTGTAGGAGCAGAAGGAGGCTGCAAATCTCCTAATGTCTCCATTGTAAAAGGACACTGCATATAATTCAAAATTCAAATTGTGTTGACAAATTTGAAGTTGAAATGCACTATTTAAAATCAATTAAATACTATGACCTTACAACAAAAATAATGTGTACCTCATGAGACTCGAAGGCTCTACCGATCCTACTGACCTCAAATGAGTGGAAGGACACATGGTCTATATCCAGATTAACATCGTCCATGTCAACAAGTAGACTAGTATAGTGACCATGACCTTGAGGAGGAGGTGTAAAAGTAACAGGCAACAATGGTGTATTTCAAGGAGGCTCAAGTGTTGGATCGACTGGTGTAGGCTGAGGAGGAGGTGTGGGATCAACTGATGTATGTGGAGGAGGGGCTGTAGGATTCACTATAATTCCCTCCTCTCCCTCCATATCACTATGAGATGCTCTACCATCATGGCTCCTAGATCCACCTCCATGTACATGGCCTCTCACCCGTGTTGGCACCTCCTCGAGTGGGATCCAAAGATAAGAATAAATAAATGCGTAAGAATCCAATAAATCATTAGACAACAATGCACTCATCTACTGCAAAGGATTAACATTTGTCAAATGCGCAATGTTAAGTAGATATGGTATGTCTACACGGGCGTAAGGATCAGTGGCATTGCTCGATGTCACATCTGTTGCGTGTGGAATGGTATTCTATGACTGCAACAAATATCTCCCAACACAATTAGATGACATCTGATTGACCTAAGTCACAATGTGTCTAATACTGGAGAACATGTGTCACCTGGCATCATCCGTTACTGCATTCATTGCCTGTGATAATTCCAAACATTTTGGTAGAACCAAAAGGTTTGAAGCAACTAATGCCCATTTATTAATGAGCACGAGTGCATTAGGTCATCTATATTTATCGCTCAGCCTCCCCCTCCTGTGCCCAATATTTGTTGGTATAGATGTGTAATCTACATCCATGGCCATGTGAAACTTTGAAACAATTGCTTGCAGAAATAAAGTGGCAACTCATCCTTTTGTGGCCACATATGATGAGCTGCCAACCATTTGGGATAGATGAATTGTGCCACAATTAGATTAGTGCCTCTGGTCACTAAATATCCCCTAATCTTATGCTGACTCCCCTAATAATGGGGGAACATGGTATGTACCTATGTTGAAGATACAGTCTCTGAGATGGTTTTCCATCCCACTGTGCCAGTCACACTATAAGAAAGGTAGGTATAGAAAGAGTCAATAGAGATATCAGCATATCGATTATATGTATGCACATTGTCAACCATGTTCATCAACTCATCCCTAATGCTCTTTGCCCTTTCCTTATTTGGATGGTTAGGGACATTCAGTTATGTATTGTAAAGATGCGTTATGACATAATGTAAAGAGTCAATGGTTTCAACAAAAAGTCGAGCCCTAAAATCATAGTCATGTGGAGGTATTTGACCAAACTATGCGGATGTTTGGTCACCCTCACGATGCACACTATAATCAGATGGATCATGATTGGCCGTGTGAAAAATATCTGTGTGTATAGTTATAAAAGCTAATAATTTTAAAACTAATTATTCAAAACTATTTTAAAATAATTCAAACTAATTATGAAAACTATTCTAAACTAACTCAAACATATTTGAAAATGATACAAAATTTGTAATTTATAGTAATTCGGAGTAATTGAAACATTTGATACAAATTACTTTAAAGAAACATTAAAATTAAATACATATCTATACACATACACATACACCTACATACACCTATACATAGAAACACACACATACAAACATATACATGGACACATACATGAATGTATATACACACACACATACACACATACACATACACATACACATATGTACACATACATATACATTACATACATACACACATATGCACACATACATACATACATACATACATACATACATATGTACACATCCACATACACACATACATACACATACACACATACACATACATACATCCATCCACTTAGACATATACATACATACACATACATACACATACACATACACATACATACACATACATGCACATACATATAGACATAAACACATACACATACATACATACATACATACATACATACATACATACACATATACATACATACACATACACATACATACACACATACAAACATTTGCACATACACATACATACACATACACATGGATACGCATACACATATGCATACACATACACATACACATATGCATACACATACACATACACATATGCATACACATACACATACACATACACATACATACACTGTATAAACACACACATACATACACACATACATACACATATACATACATACATATAGACATACACATACACATAGACATATACATGCATACATACATCATACATATATACATACATACACACAAACACATACATACATACATAGATACATACGTACATACATACATACATACACAAATACATATACACATACACATACACACATACATACACATACATATATACACATACACATACACATACACATACATACACACATACACACATACATAGATACACATATGTACAAATACATACATACATATACATACACATACACATACATACACGCATACATGCATACGTACACATACATATAAATACACACATACATACATATATGTACACATACATATATACATGTACATACACATACAAATACATACACATATGTACGTACACATATACATACATACACATACATACACATGTACACACATACAAATATACACATGCATACATACATATACACATACATACACCCACACATACATATACATACATACATACACATATAGATATACATACATACATACACATACACATACACATACATATACACATACACATACACATACACATACACATACACACACACACATACACATACACATACACATACACATACACATACACATACACATACATACACATACACCTACACATACACATACACATACACATACACATACACATACACATACACATACACATACACATACACATACACATACATACAGACATACACATACACATATACATACATGCACATACACATACATACATATACACATACACACACACATACACCCATACATATGTGTATATGTGTGTGTATGTGTATGTGTATGTGCATGTGCATGTGCAGGTGCAGGTGTAGGTGCAAGTACAAGTGCAAGTGTATGTGCATGTGCAGGTGTATGTGTACATGTGAGTCTGGGTGTGGGTGTGGGTGTATGTGTCTGTGTCTTTGTATGCTCGTACAAGGATTTTCTTTGCATGTGTAATGTATTGATTACAATTTTTTATGGTTTATTCATAAGGGTAATGAGAAAATGAAATTTTTTTGTCATCATTTAATACTAATTTGGGCATATTTTTCTAATGGTTTCATAGTATTAGTTTTTAAAATTTGCTAGGTTTAATTTCTTTTTAACATTTTTCTAATGCTTTCATTTTAAAAATTTTCAAAATATTGATAAAGTAGAGAAAAAAATAAAATATAATAAATATATTATTTTTTTAAACTACAAAAACAAAATAAAACAAAAAAAGGAAAAAAAATGTACATACCTAGAAAAACAAGTGCTGACACTAACTCCTTTTCTAGTTCGGCCAAACTCCCAATCTCCTTAGGTTGTAAATGAGGGCCGATTGCCAAAAAATCAGTTTATATAACTGATAGTTGGTCGGATTGAGTCCGGCTGAACTCAGTCCGGCCAGACTGAGTCCTATCGAACTTAGTCCGGCCGAACTCCGTTCGACTGAATTACCGATGCCATTTCGGCATCATGCGGCCCGGGGGTAGTCCGGTTGGATTGAGTCCGACCAAACTCAGTCTGGTCGGACTACCCCCTCTTAGCCTAAAGTGTGACACAACTCCATGCCTTTGCCCCCATACTATGGTTTGTTGTTGTGACATAATCACACATCGCCCCATTGCAAATAGGGATTCCCACTTTTTTAGGCCTAGTTATAGAATAAGGTGTCTTAGTTTAATTTCGTTTAGAGTTAGAGTCTTAAAATTCAATAATACAAAAAAATTCAAAAATTCAAAAATATAAAAAAAACAATATATTTTTAAAAACCCCAAAGAAATAAACAAATTTAAAAAATACAAAAATTTCAAAATTCAAAAGATACAAAAAAATTAATTTTTTTTCAAAAATACAAAAAAAATTTAAAAATTGAAAAATCCAAAAAATTAAATTTTTTGACTAAGGCATAGTGATACGTCATGCTTTGCTTTCAAATACATTGCAAGGTCATCATGACGTGACACCTTTGCATGCCACCTTTGTACCTTGCTTTCAAATATATCGTGAGTTGTCATCACATGCTACCTTCACGCATTGCTCTCACTAATGTGCATTGCTGTCACATTGTGGTCACGCAATGATGTCTCGTTACTGTCGGGCAGGGATGTTGCGTTGTTGTCAGGTAGCGATGTTGCATTGTGGTCATGCAGCAATGGTGCGTTGCTGTCTCGTAGCGATGTCACGTTGCCATTGAACTTCACATCGCATTGTACTTACTACACTTAGTCATCATGCATTGCCTTTGCGCATCATTGTCATGCGCTCGTCACATGTTTCTCTCACAATTATCATGGATTTTTACATATGTTGCGCGAAGCCTTTGCACTTACGCTATAGCATTGTGCTTGTCATGCCTCGCACGCATCACACATTCAAGAGTTAATTAATGAACAGGTCTCACGACGAACAAAAATGGAGGAGCATAAGTGGGCATGTCATGCGATGAGGTCATGAAATCAATGTAGTAGAGAAAAATGATTATGCCTTGCGAGCGCTATCTGCCAACTTGCATTGCATGATGTATTTTTCATGTTGCATTCATCATGATGATTCAATGGGTTGATGAAGAGATGTTTAGTGAAACACATTCGGATGGAGCCCACAAGACTCAAGACAACCAACTTATGATTTCAAAAGCAAAATCGAATGCACCCTACTTATGATCGATTCAAAGATAATTAATGAGTGTGACAAACTTCAATATAGGGTGGCTGATTAAAGAATACATCAATGAATGCATTTCAACAAAGGTGGCGAACTTGGTGATTATCGAATCGAACCTTGCAAAGGTTGCCTTCCATAATGCAAGCAGTAAAATACGGTGAACTGCATTCAATGCTAATATTTCGAAGTTCTCCATGATGATAAGCTTGATGCATATTGAAAATGATTTGATTGGAAGATACTTAGCGAAGGTGGCAAATGCAGTAACAAAGCAATTGATAAATAGATGAACAAAAGAAGAGCATTCCACAAAGCATAATATGAGAGGAAATTTTATTTATTTTTGATGAATAGGAATGCACTATATTAATAATCTAAAATAGGATACATAGTCACAAAAAAAAGATGGGTGGTAGAGAAGCACACCCCAGAAGTCCACATGTGCCTAGCATGGAAATAAACTTAAAAAAGTCGAATGGCCCTAGCCCATAATAACATCAACAGATAACAAAACAAAGAAAAGGCCCTCAAGCCACCAGAGCAATGCCCATAGAGGGTGGAGGATCACGGTCATCTAAAAGGACCCCACCCAAAACCAGGGGAGGGGGTGACATTGAGAGGAGTCTAGTCGCTGTGATCATTTTAAGGTTCTTTCTCTTTGTCTTCTTCTTCATTTTTGGGGGGAGAAATGGCCAATGTCAATCACGGGAGAGTCTTGCCAGAGGGCCATCCAGAGTCAGCAAGAGCGTTGGCACTCGACCACTCGAAAGAACTGGCAAGCCACCCAGAAGCACCACCCCTAGGAGTTGCCGCTCCTCCCGAAGGCCACCCATGGTCAGCCCGAGGAGGAGGGGAGTAAGAATGCCTGCGAGGGTGAGAACTCCATAGAGAACCCTGCAAACCCCGCTGAGAGGGATGAGAGTGGTAGTGCCGCTCGCCCTGAGGTGGTGATCGGGTCTGGGAGGAAGTGGGCGATGGTGGAACACGAGCCACAGTGCAAGGAGCATTCGCTTAGTGGCCGAGGAGCTCTTGCAGGTGAGCGACTTATAGTGCAACTTTGTTAGCTTGCACTTGTATCTACATAAGCACATTAGAGGATATAGTAGATTTAGAATATAATGAAACATATTTATCCATCTACGTATGAGAAAAAATGCAGGAATTTCTATCTTTCCCAATATGAAACAGAATCTCCATCCTGAAAATATGCCGAAGTTGGGAAAATTTGGAGGGAAAACCAAGAGAGTCCCCCAAAAGAACCGTATGCCATGAAAAGGGTTATAACCGGAAAGGCCTAAGGAAATCATGAATCCACTGGCAAAACTATTGGGCTTTGAAACGGAACCAAAAGAGATGTTTGAAAGACTTAGGCTGCCCACAGAATGGACAATGAGGGCCAAAAACCCCAAGATGAAGAAGCCGTGACTCCACATATAAGCCTTAGAACAAAATACACCAAGCAAAGTGGGAAAGCTTCGGCTCTATTCTAGCAGACCAAACATCTGGAAAACGTTTCCTCCGGACATTGAGAGCAGAAAACTGAGGTGAAAGCCAAGAATAACCCAGGCGAAGCTTATAACCCCGAAAGGGGTATCTTGGTACCACTTCTTCAAAATCAATATCGTATCCCACGATAAGGCATTGGACAATGAGATACATTCGAAATGATGAAGGCAATAGACTTAATCAGCACCTCTTTATTTAGACGACAATTAATATTTGATAACCATGACACACGTGGCAGTGCATTTCATCCAAACCGATTATAAGTTTGAATCGACCATTTCGTTTGGTCGATCATGGTCTGTCTTCTGCATGCGATCTAGCCGAATCAGCATCAGCGAACTCATCTTGGGGGCGATCTTGTTGTTTACTTAAGGTGGCGATTTCACAGCAAAGCGATTTCGACATGAGGAAATTTCAAGGCATGCTCTACACCAGGCCAACAAGACCTACGGATGGAAAATGGCATCGTCAAGGCAATCAGATTCTCTTTAGCAGTGTAGTGCAACAAACTCATCGTTGAATGCACGAGACACTATGATCCAGAGATATGAAAGTCGTGACAGTATGAAGGCAGTCTACAACGACAATCCAGGTATCTACAAAGCAACTGATGGGATTGTCACATCACAATCTCATACAAGGTAGGCATAAGAGTCACTCCAAGCGTGACATGCACTTCGAGGCATGACAAGGATCATGTATAGGCGATGACGGGATTTAATGCAAGCAATCAGCGTGATGAACAACTATCAACATCAAAGCAAAAGATATGCGTCAACGTCACACACTCAAGAAGATTTTTTACAATCTTGAATTTCCTTTTAAAATCCAAGAATCTTTGCCAGTATAGCAAGATGAAGGCTCACAAATGTAGGTGATCGTGAATGTAGGTGATTGTGAACGTAGGTGATCGTGACATGCGATCGTTTTAGAAGAGTTAATTAAAGTTAGAAGGTCGACATGAGCGGAGTCATCACCACATCAAGTGCTCACAAATGTTGAGTATCAAGAGATATGTCACATTCAATTGTACACTTGTGATGAGTTATAGAGATCAATCAAGATGAGGTGGCACTTAGTCATCATTATGCCAAATCACATTATTTCACAAGAAGGCACGAAGTTTGATGCACCTACCCCCGACACCTATTGGTCAAATTTTCTAACTAGGACATGTGACCCATCAAATGTAATTGTATCATTGGTCAAGCATTTAATGCTTTGTAATGGGTTCAACAAACCCTAATTAGGGTTTCTATCTTGTAATTCTGGCCATTGATCTCAAATCGATCTGAGCCAATAAAATGTAATGAGAGAACTATAAAAGGCCTCACTTCTTCATTTGTGAAGTTGATAGTCAATAGTGTGGATAGTTAATAGTCTATAGTTGGTAAAGTCAGATAGACAATAATTAGAGTAAAGTAGGAAGAGAAGGCAAAGATTGTTGCCAAGACATTGTTGCAAAATACATGTAAAATTCATTGACGATATGGTGAAATTGATATGTTGATTCAACAATTTACAAGGTCTCTATACTTTTGAATTTAATTTCAATTTAATTAGATGAATAGAAGAACTTTATATGATCAATGGTGAAATTCATATATCCATACTACTAGCAGTTTTTGATTGCAAGCTTGCCTTGCATGGTCAACTGGATCCATATTAGCCCATACTTAACTTCAATTATCGCTTCTTCATTGATATGGATCAACTTGATGGTGTCTATTCTTGTAGCGGTGATTTCAAAATCATAAAGCTTTCCTTAGAAGATCACACTAACCTTGTAGAGATGTTCGTTTCATGTCTAAGCAAGACTTAGTTATAATTTCATCAAAGATCATCCATTGCTCCTACATTCTTAGAGTTAGATTAGCCTTCTCACCCTTATCCATTTTCCTTTTTTTTAATCAAGTGAAATCCCACATTCCAACATCATTCGAGCATTCAGGTGTTCAACATAAGTCCCCTAGTAGGTACAACAAATCACATCAATACCATTGAAGCTATCCAACATGTTAATACCTAAGATAAAAGAACCTTGGAGTCATCTAAGGTGATCCTTCATAGATCTTCAGAATTTGAGTCTTTTTATCAAGAAAGGATAGAGTACCTTTGGTATTTTATTCTGTCTTCGATAGTGCATCAAAACACCATCAACAGTTCTAATGCTAAATAATCAGACCCCCATGTGCTCTTGCACTTTTGTTGATATTGTGGGTCTTATGTCTCCTCTGTTGAAGATGACATTCCATGGAAACATCTTGCTATGTTGACATACCACAACATTGCTAGGGAGGTAACACACATCGGCTACTTCTTATGAGAAAGAGGGTCGTGGATTACCTCTTAGGTTTTCTATTCCTTTGCTATAAATGAAAGAGAGGAATGATGCAAAATGCGATGTAACCTACAAAGCAAGTAAGCAAGCAAATCCTAATTTGAGAATGTAGCTCAAAGAACAAATGATACACTACTGAAGAGTATAGATCAAAAGGCAAAATCAAAGGTGTACCTATGTCTGAAATCTGAGCACAAATGTCTGGGACCAGGGTGTCACACCACTGTCCTGATTCTACAATTCTAGAGCTACAACTGACAAGAGGGATTCTGAGATCTACAAGGTGTTGTTCTACCAAGTCTTGCTGATAGAAGGCAGGACCATGGCACCACACCACTATCCTGTGTAGGACCAAGGTGCCACATCCCTATCCTTGACAAATTTTTGCACTTCCGAAACTTATGGATGGTGTTGATGCCTATTCTAAGTCTGTAACTGCGACCCTAGCAATTTTTGACTGCATTAGGGTCCTCACGCATGCGAACTCGAATCCTCTAGCCTGATTAGAGACCGGAGATTGCTCCGCTTGCGAAAACATCTTCTTCCTTGGCCTCTACATCACCTTGTCCACATTCTGCCCTAGAGAAAGGGGTATGATAGGGGTGTGGCACCACTGTCCCCCCTTGAACAAGGGCATGGTGCCCTTGTCCTCCCTGGACAGGGGTGTGGCACCCTTGTCCCTGCCCTATTTTGGGGCAGGACCCTTCCTAGGGTTGCATTTTGGTAGTGCCTTAGGTGAGAAACTCCCCCAATGTCGGCCCATGATGAAATTCAAATCCAACAAACATCTATTTAAGGGGGAATTCATTCTGTTATTTGGATAAGTTCAATAAGTTGGATGAGTGGGAAATTCACAAGCGATCAAGCATTCTTTTCCAACATTGAGCATTCTGAAGTCTCCATTCAAGGCTAGGTGTTGCATTCAAGTCAAGGATTCAACAATTGAAGAGGACATTGATTCCAATGCACAATTCGACACAAGCATTTCTATCAGCATTGCTACTGCAACCTCCCTTGAGGTGATTTACAATTTAGTCTTTCATTTACATCTACTTGCAAGTACTTTCTTTCATTCCTTGGTTAATTCCAAAATTGGGGTTTGACCTAAAGGCAAACCCCCAATCCCAACCCATTTTCCTCTCTTTTCTATGTGTAGGTTATAGGTGCGCAACTATACTTTCTGATTCGGGCTTCATTTTCAGAGGCAGAAAAACCCTTTTCATTTTGCAAATTTTTTGGAGGACCATGTACATTCCTGCCATGGTCTAGGTAACTTTTCCTCAAATTTGCAGGGCGACTTCGTCTTGACATTTTATTGCCAGATCCAAGTGTACAACTTCATCCCATATTTTGATCTCAAGTTATAATTGATTCTTTGTCACTTTTGCACTACATAATTCAATCAATTTACTTTCCATTGCAAACAAGGAAAAGAGGGATCATCCTAACATTCTCAATTCATTCAGAATTCAATCTATCATCTTTGTGTGATGTTATGGTGAAAAGTGCTTGAAGGATAATCAATAGTGAAACTCTCATCCCTCTTTGAGGGAAAGGGTAGTTTTCCTCTTGATCTATCACTCATCATTTTCCCACAATTAGATTTTGGTGAACCCAACATCTTGCATGCTTTCCTTTGAACAACATTGCATATTTTTTATTTACATGTTTCAAGTTTTTGCAAACTTAGTGGTTAAATCATTCAAAACCCTAAATTTAAAATTGAACTTGTGATTTATAAAAATTAATTGTGGTTATCTTAGATCTGAAAATTGCTTTATTTATCAAATTCAATTTCCTCTTTGTCTTGTTCACTTTGCAATTAAAATTTACAAAATTAAAAGGTTACTTGTTAAAACCCTAATTTTCAAAAATCATCTTGAACTTGTGCAAAAATTGGATTTCCATTTAATTTTCTGATTTCAGATTGTTCTTAGATTTGTCTTCAATCCTAAAATTCAAATTTTCAATTTCCCCCCTTTTTTCCAAAATTCAAATTTCAAAATTAAGTGGTTAGGTCATCAAACCCTAATTTTTAAAATTAATTGGATTTTCTATGAATTTAAAATCAATTTCATTTATATTCAGATTTCTAAACATTTTCCAAGGTGTCCCTATCCATTAGGTTTGACCCTTTTCAAAATTGCAATTCAATTCCTCTTTTTTCTTCAAAACCCTAATATAGTCCTATTTTCACCTTTGTGCCTTCATTTCACCCATCTAGAGATTGTTAAATTCGCCAATTTTTGGAGGTTAGCTTTAAAATCATCCTAATATCCATCCCTAAAAATTTTTTAAAATGTCGGTTGGACCATGTGTGTTCCCGCCACGGTCCTCGACTTTTTTCTCGAAATTTCAAGAGACTGTTATGACTGTATTTAATAGCCCAAATCCAGAAGATTGGCGATTTATCAATTTTTTATCCCTCTAGAATCATAAATACCTTCAAAATTCAACATTTCAACTTTGAAGAATTTTTTTTTAAATTAAGAGGTTAATAATTGTCTTCCTTAATTTTAAAAATTCTAATTTTAAAATTAAGTGGTATTCCCTTGGCCCTAATTTTAAAATTCCAATTTTCTTTCATTTTTGGAAATTGTGTCATCCTCTTCCCCCAACAAAGTTTGAATTTTGTAATCATTATTTTCTTACATTTTGCATTACTCAATTTTGTAAGCTTTGTTCTACAATTCAAAATTCAAAATTTTCCCTCTAGTGCATGAGTTTTATAACTATTAGTCCTATCTATCCTATCCCCATTAGATGAAGTATTAGAATTAAAGCTTACCAAGGTTTAATTACCAAGGAGATGGAGCCTAATTTGGGTGACTTCTTTAATGAGGATCATGTCAATTCTTCCCATCCTAATCATTTTCTCATTGATGGATCTCATGATGAAGAAGAAGCTTTAACTAGGGTTTCTTTAGATAAACTTTCTACATTGGACAATCAATTTAATAGCTTTCAAAAATGGATGTCTCAAGAATACCCTAATAGTGAAGCTCTTCCATTAATTGAAGGTCTCAAGTGCATGCTTCAAAGTGATAAGAATGAAATTGATATATTTCTTGGCATTGCACATATTTTTGATTCTAATGTCATGCCTATCAAGAGTTGTGCCGAAACCCTAGGTTACTCACAACCTTCAACACAAGTCAATTCCTCTATTCCTTTGACTAATCCTATGACTAGTATTCCTACTTTCACATCTAACATCATGGCTACTTCAACTCAACATGTCATTCCTACAACCATAGGTCATGGGGGAAATCCTTCTTCCTCATTTAATCCTCCATCTTTACCTATGTCTTCCATGAGTATTCCTATTATTTCTCAACCAATCAGTGTGACACAAGGGGTCAATTCTTTCAAAAACTTTATTCCTCCTTTAAGTGTCCCTTTTCCTACCCAATCAACATTAATGCCTACATATCATAATGTTCCACCACCTTATTCTTAGTCCATGCCTTCTTTCAATAACATCACACCACTTTCTCAATCACCTATGTCTAACATGAATTCATCTACCGAGATGACAATCAATAATCTTGCTCAAACTATGTCTTCCTTACAACAAAAAAATTGCTTCCATGAGTCAATCCAAGTTTTGTGTGCCCACCTTTGATGTTGAGAGCCCACTTTGTCTTGATATTGTTAAAGTCATGCCACCTAAACATGTGGAGATCCCTCAATTAGAACTCTATAATGGAAAAGGTGATCCTCTTACACATGTCAAAACATTCCAAACCTTGTGTACTAATTTTGCTTATGATCAACAATTGCTTGCAAAACTGTTTACAAGAACACTAAGAGATAAGGCCTTACAATGGTATTTCTCTCTTCCTTCTTATTCTATCACTTCTTTTCAACAACTAGCAAATGCTTTCATCCAACAATTTCGAAACAACATTGGACCTAAAATCACTTTGACTGAGTTAATGTATTATAAACAAGGTGTTAAAGAAAAAGTGACCGATTTCATAGGTAGATATAAGCATTTGTGTGCTCAAATTTATTTTCATGTACTTGATAATCATATTCAAAGAATTTTCATTTCTAATTTACAAAAAGATATCAAGGAAAAACTTCTTTTGTCTGAGTTTACTTCCTTTCCACTGTTGTACACAACACTCCACAATTATCAACTGGCTATGCGTCAAATGGAGTAATCCACTCCTATGGCTCTGAGTGATAAATGGGAGAGTGTTCGAAAACCATTTGTGAAGTTCGAACCAACAAAAAGATTCATCATGTTCAATGATCCAATCAACAACAACCATGTGAATGCTACAATAGGTGTGCCTTCTATTTCTAAATTTTTTCAAAGAGAAAGACAGTTTACTCCTTTGAATGAATCTATGCATAGTATTATGTCTCAGTTGTTGCATAGAAATGTTATCAAAATTCCTCCTATAAAAAAAATTGATCCTTCCAAACTTGCATCTCCTTATTTTGATAACAATTCCTTTTGCCAATTTCATCATCAACCTAGTCATGATACTAAGAAATGTTTTGGATTGAAGAATAAGGTTCAAGACTTGATTGATAATAATACTATATCTGTGGCAGGTGTGAATGATAAAGGGAATAGATCAGTTGCTCCTCCTAATCAAAATCTTAAGATTTTCACTGATCCCTTGCCATCTCATACCTCTAATGTAATTGAGATTGTGCCTAATCCTCTCACTTTTGAAGAATTCACCTATATGGCTCCAAACTTGGTTAATATGGTAGAAAAACAATATTTGTCTAAGGATCCCTGCATTACATTTGACCCTAATGAGACATAGTTGCAAAGGTTAAGGATATCATTTGTCGTGGTGCCCTGATTGATCCCTCTTGCATGGTTAATGTCATAAGTGAAGAGTATTTTCACTTTATGATTGGATAAGCCAATCTATGATGCTTCTAATGTGGTTGTGAAGCTATTTGATGGCTTCTCTTGTCCTACCATTAGCTCTATCATTCTTCCTATTTAAGTTCATGTTAAATCCATGGATGTTTACTTTGTTATCATACCTTCTTCTGAGCAATTCCTTGTGAAGTTGGGCTATCCTTGGCTATCTTCCATGAAGGCTATTGCTTCTCCAATCCACAAGTGTCTTAAATTTCCTCACAATGGAGAAATCATAACTATGAACCACAACTTATTTCATCCATCCGAAAGAAGCCCTGGTGTTCCTATTGATCTCTTTTGGCCTAAACAGTTTCAATCTCTTCCATCAAGGAGAGATACTCTTTTTCAATCTTATAAAAAATGGAAGAACGATATGCTCTTATCCTTAAGTCAACCTAGATCACCAACACTTGACATTCCTATTATTCTTCAAGATGAGGTTCTTCCCCTCTCAGATAGAACTAATCTCCCTCCTAAGGAAAATTTCCACCTACTCCTATGGATGTGACTTTACCTTCTCTTAAGGAGAACAACAATATTCCTCCTAAGGTTAGACCTATAGCTCCTCCTCATGATGGAATTGGTCTCCTCCCTACACCTAATATTCCTCCTTTCTATGGAGTAGTTCCACCTCCTTCCTCTTATCGAGACAAGAGGCCTTCTTCTCCTATTGTTCAACCAAAAAGGGTTCAACCTAAACCTTCTACTATCAAGAATTGAAACATTCCTACTTTTTCAAGTGTTCCTCCTCCTTCTCAGACTTCCACTAAGACTTGACGAGATTGTTGTGCGAGAGAATGCTAATGAAGATGTGGTGTTCAAGCTCATGAAGCTATCTCTTGAAATACTCAATCCCCTCAGACTCCGACAGTTAACACGATTCCCTTTTCTCGTAAGCAAGATGTTCAATCAACATCTCGAAATAATAAGTTTCATAAAACATGTGATGGTTTTACTCCTATTCGTGTTCTTGCTCCTCTTTCTTTAAACTTTGATGAAGAAATGGTCGAAAATGTTATTCATAATGGTAATACAAATCCTGATGCTTCTGGTAGTGAGTATGAGTATGTTGATGTGGACAAACATTTATCAGATGAGTTTTCACAAAACCTAATCCTAGCTCCTAGAATCAAACAAAGTAACTTACAACATGAGCATAGTCCTTGTTTGGATCTTGTGATAGCTCCATCTATTGTGCTCGATATCGCTCCTCTTGCATGTTGCTCGCTTTCCCAAAATAGTGATCAACAAGATTGGGAGGTGGATGTCATGCTAAATTAGCGATACTAGCACTATAGATCTTCTCTCTCTCTCTTCTTTCTTTCTCTTTTGTGACCATTCTTCTATGTGTATCCATGTTCTTCTATTGTTCCCTTAATGTCTACTTGGGGATGCTGCAAAGCATTGAGATCTTTTCTTGGTCTCTTTTCATGTGGACTCAAAAGACATCCTCTCTTCCCTTTCTTCTAAGGTAGTGTCCTTCTTTGGCGAATGAAGATTATTTAATGCATATAAATACATGATATACATGTTATCATACAACATACTGGCCCTGATTAAAGTGAAACTACCTCCTATTTTGTGTTCATTATCCTTGGGTTTATACCTCGATTGGGGGCCAAATCCTTGTGATAACATGCTCCCTTCCTTCTCTCTCTTGGGTATATCCTACCTTAAAGAAATCACTCTTGATAAGGTGCATGTGATTGCTTTGATGTGGGGGCATACACTCCTCTCATACTTTCCTTCTTGTGATACTTAGAATTACCTAGTGAACTTTGTTTTGCTTGGTAATCTTTTGTATCCTTGCTTTCATGACTCATAGTGAAGGGAACTTTGCTACTTGCAGACATGGTTCTCCCCTTTTCAATCTTCCCTTTTACTTTGTCAATCAAAGTCATAAGATCCTAAGTTCACTGGGGGCTTGGCCCATCTTGCCTCCTTGATGTGGTAAAAGTCTTTCAATCTTGTTTACTTGTACTTTACTGGCAGTATTGGCATACATTGATACTCCTACTAAAGTGGGGACTAAATGTAATGTCATCAAATTGTGACCCTAGCAATTTTTTACTTCATTACGGTCGTCACGCATGCAAACTCGAATCCTCTAACCTTATTGAAGAGCAGAGATTGCTCAACTTGCGAAAATAACTTCTTCCTTGGCCTCTGCATCACCCCGTCTACTTTCTTCCCTGGAGAAAGGGGTAGGAAAGGGGTGTGGTGCCATTGTTCCCCCTTGGATAGGGGCATGATGCTCTTTTCCTACATGGACAGGTGAATGGTGCCCCAGTCCCTACCCTATTTTGGGGTAGGACCCTTCCTAGGGTTGCATTTTTGGTTGTGCCTCAGGTGGGAAAGTCCCTCAATGTCGTCCCGTGATGAAATTCAAATCTACCAACACATGTATTTAAGTGGGAAAGCATCCTCTCATTTGGATAAGTTCAATAAGTTGGATGAGTGGGAAATTCACAAGCGATCAAGCATTCAAGAGAATTCAAGAGCATTCAAGCATTCAAGAATTCTTTTCCAGCATTGACCATTCTCAAGTCTCCATTCAAGGCTAGGTGTTGCATTCAAGTCAAGGATTCAACCATTTAAGAGGAGATTGATTCCAACATACAATTCCACGCAAGAATTTCTATCAACATTGCTACTACAACCTCCCTTGAGGTGATTTACAATTCAGTCTTTCATTTACATCTACTTGCAAGTACTTTCTTTCATTACTTGGTTAATTCCAAAACTGGGGTTTGACCTAAAGGTAAACCCCCAATCCCAAACCATTTTCCTCTCTTTTTTGTGTGTAGGTTGCAGGTGTGCAGCTATACTTTTGGATTTAGGCTTCATTTGTAGAGGCAGAAAAACCCTTTTTCATTTAGCAGATTTTTCGGAGGACCGTGTACATTCCCACCATGGTCTGGGCAACTTTTCCTCAAATTCACAGGGCGACTTCATCTCGACATTTTATTGCTAGATCCAGGTGTACAACTTCATCCCATATTCTGATCTCAAGTTATAATCGATTCTTTGTCACTTTTGCACTACATAATTCAATCAATTTCCTTTCCATTCCAAACAAGGAAAAGGGGGATCATCTTAACATTCTTAATTCATTCAGAATTCAATATATCATCTTTGTGTGGAGAGATTGAATCTAGTGAATTATCTCATCCCCTTCTTCCTAATGTAATGGTGAAAAGTGCTTGTAGGATAATCAATAGTGAAACTCTCATCCCTCTTACAGGGAAAGGGTTGTTTTCCTCTTGATCTATCACCCATCATTTTCCCACCATTACACATGCATGCCATTCTAAGGGGGGCTAATGAATATATGTATAATCTACATCTAGAATTTGTATCCGCTTATCTTAGAATTCTAGTTCACCTTGGTGGGGGCCAAACCACTTGATCTATTTATCTTGTTGTCCTATATGGGGGCCAATCTATTGCTTATCAAATCAATCTATGATTGTTGAATCACATGGCTATCTAGTATTTTTCTATCCATGTCGGTGAAATCTCACCCTATCGTATGACTATCTAGCATTACACAACTTTCTATCCATACTGGCAAAATCTTGCAAATCATCGCCCTATCATATGGCTATCTAGCATGATGCACTTTGCTACCCATGTCAGTATTATTCCTTTTTATCTTAGTAGCTTCTTTTCTTTATCTTTTGTAATAGAGTTTTTTCTCCATTAAGCGGGGTTTGCCTCTATCATGCTATCTTGTCTATTTGATTTCTGATCATTTTTTCATCTAACACATTGCACTACAACTAGTTTGTTTGTCATGAAACAACTTAGCAAAATCTAATTCAATATCAAGTTCATCTAGTTGGGGGAAACTTCGTTCAATCAAATTTTTTTCTTCCCCATCACGAATCTTGATAACATCTCTCTAATTTAGCTTCACATTTCTCAATAAAAATATGCTCACTGAAGTAGGGGAAAAATGTAACGTCAAAAATTGTACCTCATGCAATTCCTCATCACATAAGCGCCTTCTCTTTAAGTTGATTGGAAACATTCATTTCTTGTTTGTCCTTTTGTCCACATGAATTTCCTTGTCAGCTTAGCATTTGTCCTTTTTACCAAATTGTTGATTGATTGACTAATGGACCTTAGCGTGTTGCAGATATGTCCACATGCCACGCTATCATCTTGCGAATATGTCAGTCCATAGGTGGTCATTTGAGAATTATGTTTGCACTCGGAAGAGTTCATAATGCCTGTGTCCATGGCCATTGACACGAGATTCCTCTTAGAAGGCTATATCTCATGCATTTTGGTAATTTACATGCACTTCATGATCATTTGGAATTTTTTGAGCTATTAGCATATTTTCTCTACATCTTTCACAAGTTTCCTTCTAGCGATCATCGTCCACCATTATTGCATCTTCAAGAGCTCCTTCGTTGTTTAGATTCAATCCTTCTAGCATCAATTTTTTGGGGTGTTGAAGGGAAGTTCTTTCTCACTTTCACTCATATTTTATTGTTTCCATTATCTTCTTATTGCTACATGCATTATCATTTACCAATATCTCTCTCTTTATCATTTACCTTTCCATTTTTTCTATCATCTAGGTTGTCCATGGAGGTGGAAACACCAAAATGGGGGTTTAACTTGTTCAATTTAAGATGCTTGATTTACCATGGGCACTGATTTTCCCTCCCAGCCATAGACAATACACGATTGTCTCCCCCAAGCACAACTTATTTTTAATATAGCAGATTGTGTGTTATTCTCCATAGTAAAGAGAGGAAGATTTAATCTACCTATATATCAATTGGTGGTTCCCCCTCACCAAGGGTCAGCACTCTTCCATTATGGCCCAATTAAATTATATAAATATCATATATAATTATTAAAATATAATTAATATTATAATTATAACCCATATAATAATTATATCTCACATTATTAATTATCAATTATTATAATATCAATAATTATATTCTCAATATAATTATTATATTATCACATTAATTATAATATAATTATAATATCTCAACCTGAAGGAATTTGACCATAGCTACAATAATATTAACACTCCCTCTTAGCTAGGGATGAATCCTTCTTAACCTTTATAAGTTACATCACCTCATTGTGATGATTTTCCACAATGGCTACATCCATATGTGGAAAGAAAAGATATCACCTCACTGCGATATCAACCATTATGGCTTATCCACAAATATCACCTCACGTGATATCCACCATAGATATCTCCTCATCTAATATCCACCATTATGGCTTATCCATAGATATTACCTCACACGATATCCACCATTTTGGCATATCCATAGATATCAACTCATGAGATATCAACCATTATTGTGAGATCGTCACCTCACAATGATGGTAAGATGCACAAGTCTTCATCATTGTAAGATTGTCACCTCACAATGATATTCACCATGGCTCATCCAGAGGGTAAGCACACAAGTACAAGAAAATCACCACGAACTCTCTCACATGGTGTTGTCATGGCATCACACACATGACATCCACCATGAACCATATCAGAGGGTGGAGATAAGGGCTTACACCTCAAGTCTCTCTCAAAGAGAAATGCATTCACAAGAGTTTACACTTTAAACTTCTCTCTCAAAGAGAAGACTGGATTAGTACAAAATATAAATATATATAAATGATGTTGAGATTCAATCTCAGCTAGGGATTCATTTTCCACCATACCAAGCTTATCAAAAAAATAAAAAATTGATGTGACTCCCTCTGACCCTGATATCAACCTTCTAACCTTCTTGTCCAAGGTTGCTTCTGAAGCTGAAATGTCAGGTTCCCTTTGACGGTTGATTCTTCCTCTTCAAATACACGTCTCCAGCCACCAAGTCAAATTTATGGCAGCAGCCTATGATGCTTCCTCACAGGATGTATCAAGCTCATCCACTCTTGAATGCAATCTCCATCGTGAAGGCATTTAGAGAGATTAATAATGGTCCAAGACTATCTCAAAGAGAAATATCAATGCTGGAATCATATATGGTTCGCTATAGCATGAATTAATAGCTATATGAAAATTTCATAAACATTATTCAACCATGAGAACTCATCTCTTAATTGGTTAGTCTTCCTCACTATCTACCAACATTCTTTCCTAAAATCAACCAGAATCGAAATTTCCATCCATTTGGATTGATCACATTGAAGTATCTAACGATGATCTAATGATTGCATGGCCTTCGACCCTCGCCATCACTCATCACCTATGTCTTCACAATAGCTCTAAATCTTCGTTTCAAATCTTAAGACACATACTCTTTCTGCACAAATTCTGCCTTATCTTTCACAAAAATATTTTCCTTTATTTCTGCAGGATATCAGCATATTCCTTTCATCAACACCTGTATATTCTTTTCCATATATATACCATGTATATGACATAAACTCTATACTTTTATCATTCTACTCTCCACTTGATCAAATTTTTATTATTTGAAAGTGGTGATTCTGTGTTTATCATTGGTGATTTGAATCTGATTAGTTTTGGTGAACGATCTCAGTCTGAGATACTAAGCAAATTCTCCTTGGACATCAGCGAATTTACCTCGCACCTTGGCGATTTCATCTCAATCACTCAGCGATTGAATCAGAGACACCAACGACTTGAACCATTAGCGAATTCACCCTTGGACATCACCAATTACATCCTAAGTCACAACGAATGTATTTACACTTGCAACAATTTCATTCTGAGCTACAACAAGCTCACGTTTTGATCAGCAAGTTACACACATAGATATATATTCTTGTGTGAATTCACAAAGAGGCATGAAATTCAATCTTCTTTGATACAGAACTGATTTTTCACAGTGATTTGGACACAGCCATAAGCCATAGTGTATTCATAGAAAAATTGTCTCTGAGGTGGCGAACTTGTCATTTGATGTGAATCTCATATTGAATTTAGTAGTATTGTTTGATAGCGATTTTGGAGACCAATATCGATTTTACTCCAAGAATTGAGTGAACTTAACCTTCAGTGGAGGCATTGCGTGTGGCCAGCAACCTTTGGAAGAAATTATAGTGAAATTTCCGCCTTAATGAAGATCAATTGGAGGATTAAGTTGCTGTCCAAACATGAACACAAAGATCGCATTGTTAAAATCGCACAATCTCAATTATTAGTCGTTGTTGATGACTACAAACCTTTAGCTGCAATAGAAGATGAGTTCATTGAGGCTTAAGTCAAACACAAAGCGAACCGCCTTTCTTTAATGATCGATTCTCTATTCTCTTCCATCAGATGTTACTACTTGATAACTATATCAAGGCCTTTACCTGGGTTTCGTATCTGCTCTGATATCATGTTGAATTTAAGATATTCGATTAATCACGAGCATTGATTTTCTCTCCCATCCATAGACAATACACGATTGTCTCCCTCGAGCACTACTTATTCTTAATATAACAAATTGTGCATTTTTCTCCATAGTCAAGAGAGGAAGATTTAATCTTCCTATATATCTATCAATGGTGCCCCTTCACCAAGGGTCACCACTCTTCCAAGATGACCCAATTAGATTATATAAATGTCATATATAATTAATATTATAATTACAACCCATATAATAATTATATCTCATATAATTAATTATCAATTATTATAATATCAATAATTATATTTTCAATATAATTATTAAACTTTCAATAATTATATTATCTCAGCCTTTACGTTATCTAAGTCGGCATGAAGGAATCTGACCATAGCTACAATAATATTAACATAACTGAGGCAGACTTCTAAACACAACCCCCAAAATTTCCCTCTATTTCTTGTGTGCACGCTTTTGATTGAGCAAAGGAGCTCATTTAGCTTGAGGCTTTAATTATGGACCACTTGTGAGTTTCCAACCACCTTTTCCTATCTCATTCTAGTTTCTCACATTCTATTATGTTTACTTTTCTTGTTATTGTATCATTTGCTTCATCATACAATCATGCATGTCTCTTCCATACGGTCTTTGTACCTTGTCCATATAAGATGGTAGAGTTTTGTGCTCATGTCCAAGTTTTGTGTGTTCATCCAAAAGACAAAGGCTTAGCAAAGTCATCTAGAAGCTTTTTCTGTAGTTTGTTAGTTTAGTTTTTTACTTAGCATCTCCTGACTCACCTTTAGCACCAATTTAAGTGATGTAGATTGAAGGTAGGTTTGTTCCTTGACATTCATCGATTTGAGGGTAGCAAATCCCATCCTCTACACTCTTCAACCTTTATAAATATTTTAAATGTTTTCAATAGTGATGGGAAACAAAAACTAACCATTTATCTTAATAGAGAAAGATTTTAAAAAATACAAATAAAATATTAGCCTAATTAAAGACATTTTTTCTATTCTATCCTAGATAAACACCCAAAAACAAAGATGAAACAAAATAAGAAAAAAGGAAATTAAAGAAAAAATACTCAAAAGGTTCAATTGTATCATACAAATGATAATTAGCAACAGGAAAGTCAAAACTTTCAACACTATTTAAACCAACAAGTTTCTTTAAAATAAGAAACCATTTGAAGCAAAAAAAATTGGGCTAAAAAAAGACCATATAAACTTTAGCAAGAAAGAGATCATTTTTTTCAGACAAATTCAAACCCCAAGCCTCCCTATATTTACTCTAAATATCCCCCATGCCAACTTACAACTCAAATGACTTACTTGTAGTTATCTATGGTATCCTCGCTCCATTTAACATTTCTTTGAATCCCAATGATATATTTCACTTCAATCACAAAATGAAAGCTTAAAAAGTCCTTCTCCACAACTGATAAAGTCCTCGCCTATAAGGTATGGATCTTGTATTCACTACCTTCTCCCAACTTTTAAGCATGCTATTGTAAAAAACATTTCTAAAGGATTCAATACTCTTTTCCAATAGAAATTCAATCATAAGGATCTATAGACTTAGTGGACACTGCGAATTTTGGAGGACGAATCATAATTTTTTAACAAAACCCTTGCACTTCCTCGCATCCCTCCAAGTACTACCAAATATATTGGACCCAAAAGGTTTCACTATGAATTTTTCAAACATGATATCTTTAGGATGGATACTTGGTGAATCCTTCTCCTTTTTAGGTTTAGTCAATGCAACATTATGTTTGACAAGGACTTTCCATAATTCATCCTCCTCAAATCCTTTTAACAACCATTTTGAAGTGTAAGTAATACCTTGTAACTTCAAAGCTTTTGCACCAATTCGCTCCAAATTTTTTGGTAAGCAAGATCAAGGGTGACAAATCACATGCCTCATCTTATTTCTTTTACCATCCATGGATCTTATTTTCTATTTTATTTTTCATCTTGGTAGCTCTCAAAGTATCATACTAAATATTAATAGATATTTATAGATGAGAAAATATTTTGACAAAATTGACTTATACCAACAAAAGAGAGAAAGTGGCTTTTCCACTTAATATTCTTATTTTTAAATATTTTAAATCATCCAATCCACATGTTGTTCAAAGAAGGATGCATTGAAAAGATGATTCTTAAGTATATGATAGTCTTATTTGGTCCACCCCAAGTCCAATTAGTGATACATAATCAATCTAGAACCTTGTCTAACCAACCTAAACTAAAAGATTTATTCTTAGCAAATTTTGCAACAAAGTCTTCACAAAAAATCCTTCATACCATTTAAAGAATTGTTAAAATTTGTGTGATCAAGAGCCATCAATAAATTAGGAATTTAATGCTCACTACTCTTTGGCAAAGTTAGACCCCGAAAAGGGGAGAGATTAGCTCTATTTTCAAAATATTTTGAAGAGCATATACAATATTAACAAATGAGACCAAGGGTAAAGGAAATCCTTGTCTTATTTATCTCTCCAAAAGAAAGGGCTTATTAGAACATTATTAGTATTAGTTTGAGTAGAAGCCTGATTAAAGGGAACATAAATCCATATAAAAAGTGATGTGAACAACTGCTGTCAACTACCCATTTATCCTTGTCTTCAATTTTAGCAGCAAGTGCCTTTTCTTCAAGTACATTCTCTTCCAGTGCCGGATCATCTTCCTTGATAGCCAGGAACACCCATTCCTTCCCATTGCTAGAACCACTAGCAGAGTCTTTTGCCAATTCATCATCAGAATCAGTAATACCTTCCTCATCCACTATGTAGCATGATTTGTCTATGTTTATCTTGTATTTATACTTGTTATGATATCCAGGGTTAGGCTTAAATGATCTTCTAACTCTTTCTACAAATCTTGAATTCCTTTCATGACATCTAGATGCAAAATGACCAATCTTATTACATGCAAAACATTTAAAAGGTGCTTTTCCTTCATACTTACTTCCTACCAGTCCTTTAGATACTCTTCTAGCAAATAGTACTTCAAGTTGCTCAAACTCATCATCTTCTTTCTTCATATCTTCCAATTCCTTTGCATACAAAGCTTTCCAGCGTTGCCTATCAGTTTTAGATGTAGATGCATGAAAAGCAAGTTCAAACTTTACAACCCTAGAAGGTCCAAATTGTTCAAGCTCAAAAGCCGATAGTTTGCCAACTGAAGTATCTCTGTTGATAGATGTATTAGCCACTGTTCTCAAGTCGATGGTAGGGCTCTCAGGACTTTAGAAACAATTTCATCTTTTCTTAGAGTTCCACCACAACATTGAATTCCCATAACAATCTCATTTACCCTTTCCATGAATGTAGTAATCCTTTCATCTTTGGCCATCTTCAGGTTTTCATATCTCACTCGGTAACCATCAAGTTTAGCAATCTTCACTATAGGGTCACCTTCATTAAGAGTCTCCAACTTATCCCATATAGCCTTTCCAGATGATTTGTTGGTTAATCCCATTATTTGTTGATCAGAAAGTGCACACAAGAGGACTTCTCTTGCTCTACAATCCTCAAGCTCCTTGTCTAGGTTTGCTGGAGGAGGATTTCCAGATCCCAGATTATAAGGTGTGACACCATTCTATGTGATCTCTCAAATCTCCTTGCCAAGACATCTCAAATGAGCCTCCATCTGAATCTTCCATACTATGTAATTTATTCCATCAAGCCTTAGAATATCCCTCCAAAAGATAGTTCTAGAAGAACTGGATGAACTTGAACTATTAGTTGCCATAGGATCCTCCTCAAGCGGTTAAGCTTTTTGCAGAGAGGACCAAATCTTTGATACCAATTGTTTGATAGTTCAAATAACTGGAAGACAATTGAAAGGGGGGGTGGTGAATCAGTTTTCACAGATTACTGAAACTATCAACAATTTAAACTTTAATACCAGAACCCAAAACATTAATACCGGAATGCCTAAACCAAATACTAGAATAGCAGTTAAACCAATTAAGCATAAAAAATAATCACAAAATAAAGACCATCCATATAACACCAAGATTTATACATGGAAAACTTGATAAAGGGAAAAACCACAATGGGAAGCCTACCCACAGTCAAATAATCCTTCTGAAGTAAGTATGTGAATTACAATTGAGGGGCCTGCACTTGTAGGAAGGCCAACAACCTAGAGCACATTTCTTATCACAAAAGGAGTCTCTCTAACTACATAGAAATCCAGACTACAATACAAAGAAGTGTTGAACTGCAAAAGATAGCATCTCTTATGCTTGAGTATAGTTTTGGTTAAGCTCAATACCGGAGGACTAAATCCTCTTACATAAACCCAATCTGATCTCCAATGATCGACCAACTCCTCTTCCTAAATGATATTACATTATTCGCACATTACATTCCTTGACCATGACCTCTAACATAACCATGATGATCTACAATGAGATTTTATATCTATATAAACAAACCCTCAACCATAAACAATTAGGTCAGCCACCATATAATAAACCAATTACATAATTACAAACCATGTCGGGCTAAGACCAAACAAATAATATCCAACACATAAGAAATCCCAGAAATACATTGAGAGGTCCAATCCACACGTTACATTAAAGCTGGTCCATAACCTAGATCAACCGAAACCCAGTATAGGTCCAGACACTACAACAATGATCTCCATCTGCCAAGTCTTGAACATGATCACCAATAGCATCCTGAAACTCCACTAGAAGTTGCACCAACACCACTTATGCAATTCATCAAAGATCTTCATCAAAAGCTCTCCCGGTGAAACCCTTGTTGGAACCAGAAACTAAGCTTCTATGCAAGCAGGATAGCATCCGATCACTAGACCAAATCTGAGCATGAGTATCTTGAACAAGCCAATTCCATAAGCAAATTGTACCAGAGCCTACTAGATCATGGCGGATCCAAATCAACCAGAAACCACTCAACCTACCGAGACCAGAAGGGTGCCGGTAAAGTATCCATATAGCTAGTGTTGGCATCAATTAAGAAACATCAATGCAACACATAATCAATGCCACTAAATCACCAACAGGTAATTCTCTAATAATAGAAGGGTTCTTGGGTAGTGTTTCACTATAAACAATGACACTATAATGGCTTTTCTCTATGACACCTCTTGCTATGCAATGTTGCACTCAACCCCTATGGCTAGGGGCTCCACATAAGTTGAACCAACGTCACTTTAAGACTTGTGATTGTCATATAGCTATATTAATCTGTATAGACATGGTGACCCCTAAGCTTAGATAGGGCCCGAAAAAAGACAATAAAATTTTATTGCAAAATATAGGAATGCTATATCTTGATCAACACATTTTTTTATCGTTATAGATGCAATAGTGAAGCTTATTTTTACCCAAGAGGCCTCTAGAAAAATTTCACCCCCAAAAACCTTACAAAAAGAGTTCAAATAGAAAATCCACATGGAAAACCTCCATCAATCCTAGGATCTACAACAACCCAAGTCTACAAAAATGTTTGTAACATTGAAAATTCTACTATTACAATTTTTCAATTCCATGGATTTAACTACATGCACATAAAGCTAATTAAAAATGATATGAATAATATAATTTGATAGATAACAAAAGAAAGACACTAATTTGAAAATTTAATTAAAAATATTTTATTTTAGACAACATTTATTTTTTTAATTAAGTTTTTAAATTTTTAAATAGCTTTTCTATAATAATAATAAAACAAATGATAAAACACATTCAAGTAATATAAAATAATTAAATAGAAAATGTCTAAAAAGTAGTTTTTAATCAAATACCATTATTAATCATATGATTATTATTAAATGTTTACAATATAATTCGGATATTTTACAACCTCATAAACTATTGAAGATATTAAAAAAGAAAAATTATTTAGAAATGATATATATATATATAAAGAGAGGAAGGATATATATATATATAGAAAGAGAGAGAGGGGGCAAGACGTAGTCCCTTCTAGAACACAACATAGTAAATAGCATTAAATTGCATTAAAAATATAGGTAATGTTAAGAATGTAAAAAAATAATGAAAATCAATACTTCATAAAGTAGCTTCCTATGGGGGAAAAAAGTGTATAAAAACATTATCGGCCAATTGAATGCCTAAGTAGATGGAACCACACATCTTACAATCTCTCTGACACTCTTCGTAAGTTATCAAGTTCCGCAGCAATGTTTCTGTTGTGTCGTCAGCTAATAAATCTGATTCGGCCTGGTTGAAATTCAATAGCAGCCTTCGCTAATAAATCGGCAGTAGGATTATAGTTGCTATGATTAGGAGAGAGTTTTGGCCAAGGACGACAAAGTATATCCATGCAGCTGAATTTTGGCACACACCCACTTAGTTGCACATTCATTGGCCATCCACACCGTCTATTGTCACTGCTGATATTATAATCTACACAAGAGCCATCAGGTTTGACGGCAATAGCTGAGTCTGGACTTGGATGTGTTAATATATCTTTAATAACCATTCTGTACAAATCTAATAGATGGTAGGGCTGTTTTAAGATATGTTCCTTCAAGTTTACGCTAAAATCAACATTGAATGGATATCCTCCAAACAATAAACGTCCTTCCAGCAGTTTAGTTAATTGTTCTACAGCACCTTCATCTGTTCCAAACTCCAAGCAGCAGAGTATAGTTATAAGAACAAATAAAGGAATTTGATTTTCCAACTTCAGAATGTCCATCTGTATATCCCAAGTCACAGTGTTTTCATGCTTACTATCTTGGAAAACAAGGCTAAAGCAATCTCTTCTTACAATCCACGACCTCAAGAATTCAAGAATAAAGCATCCATCCATAGTTAACATCCAAGTTATTGTTTCTTCATCCCATTCAATTACTTCTTCATAACAGTCCCTAATTTTACTATCTAACTTTCCAATCTCTGCAATCAATATTGTCACATCTATCTTGAGCCTTGCCAAAAACCTATGAACTGCTTCCACTTTATGTTGATCCATAGCGTTCATGTTATGAATGTAGGGTCCAAATGATACATAAAAAGGAGCATATGATTCCTTTTTATTAATCATTAAAGATTTAGGCACCCTATAAATGCAAACAGTTTTAGGCAGTTGTCTAATTTTATACTGAGGTTCGAACATGCATCTTACTTGGATAAGCCATGATTCAGCTAAGGGATTGCTTTGTTTTTAGCCTCCGTCGTTTACATCTCTACTCTGAATTTCCTGAACTTTGAGTCTGCTACAAGTAGGGATTTCCATTTGAGCCATGCATTCTGTGCATTTAACGTGACAAAGAAATGTTAGAGAAAAAGACAGACCTTCAATTTCGAAATTAATTGTATCCTCGCAAAACACAGACACAATAAAAATCCAATGCACAAAACCAAAAAACAAGCATTGTTTGAAAGTGTTCTTTTAAAAAGGCTTTTTCTATTTAATTTTTCTTCGAAAAAAGTCTCTAGAATAATATCTAAATATGATTGTATTGAATGCTCTGGTCATGTTGAAAAGTCTTATTTTTAAAATACTTTTTTCATTAGATTATAATTAAATACATAATATGATATTAATAACAGACATTAGGTTTCCCCAATCCATGAGATAGAAATCAGTCGCTTCCGAAATAGACTGTGTGTAATTTTTTGCATGAACATTTCGGATCACACTCCATGATCTCACTCTGCATGCATTCTAGCTATTACATCTTGATGATGGATCACAGAGTGTGATCCAAAATGTTGAGGCAAAACATTACACATAGTGTATTTCGTGAGCAGCTGATTTCTATGATATTAATGTTTAAAATCGAACACAAAATATTTATTACTAGCACCTACATTCAAAAGGATTCAAGATATGTGTCAATAGAAAAGTAAAGGTACGACTTAATATACTTTAATATTTTAGAATTAATTATATAAGATTATAAATATTTATAGAATCATTATGGTGTAAAAGTTGTGTATTAAATTATTAAAAAGACAATAAATTATTGAAAATACATATCACACTTCTATCACACTTATTGTAACTTCTTATATGCATGTAATTTGACTCGAAAATGTCAATCATGAGATCAATTTCATCTTGAGGTCCTAACTCTTAACAACGGGTTCATATTTATTTATTGGTCTAGTATTCCTATTGAATTCCTATTGTTCTTATTATGTGGGTTTGTTTTATTCTTGTATATGTACTTTTCTAGAATCTACAACTCTTTCTCATCTAGCTTATCCTTGGACCAAGGTTAAAAGTTTGTACTAGGAATCTCTTTTTCACACACCAAGGTCAATCCTTCCTGTAGCAAGATGTAAACCTATTCCTAAGAATATTGCAATAGATTCTTGCCACAAAATGTTAGAAAGGGTAAGCTCAAGATTGGACTTAGTAAGCCTTTCTATTTTTTTATAAAATATTTATGTCTTCTATCTTTCTAAATATTTCAAAAGATTCCAATAGTGATGACAAACAAAAAGTAACTATTTATCTTAATAAAGAAAGATTTTTAAAATCCACATAAAATATTGACCCAATTAAAGATATTATTTCTGTTATATCCTATAGAATCACCCAAAAACAAAGATGAAATGAAAGAAGAAAAAAGGAAATTAAAGAAAAAATACTCAAAAGTTTCAATTCAACTGTACAAATGATAATTAGCAATAGGAAAGTCAAAAGTTTAAACCATATTTAAAACAACAAGTTCCTTTAAAACAAGAAACCATTTGAAGCAATCTTTTTTAGGCTAAAAAAAAAGACCATATAAACTTTAGCAAGAAAGAGATCATTTCTGTCAGAAAAATTCAAACCCGAAGCCTCCAGGATATATTTACTCTAAACTTCCCCCACATGTCAAATTGCAACTCAAATGACTTAGTTGTAGTTACCTTATAACATGGTGTCCTAATGGCATGTCTAGCTGATCACTATATCATAAGAACACACAAGAACTTAGAATCAAATGACGCAGCAATACTGATAGGAAGTTCAAAACAGTTACTATGGACTTCCTATTTAAACGGTGATAGGAACTATGAACAATTGAACTTATCAAATAGCACTATGTTTACATAAAGACCAGGATACAACATTATCAATTAGCAATATAGATATTGAATACAAAAACATCAACTTTATTACTACATGTCATATGATGATTACATTCAATGATAGATGTCTATATACAAACATTTTGGCCATACACTTGTTTTGTCAGTTTTCTCTCTACATTTCACTATGCCTCTGCAAATCACTAACTATCTTGTACTACTTCTTTGTCTCTAGACACCTTCTCTTCTACTCTTCACTCTTACGGCTTTGACTGTTGTCTTCTTAGCGACTTATTTCCTTCTTACATTTCCTATCATTATTATACCTTTTATGTGCTTGAGTATCCTATTTGATTCCTATCATTGTATCCTTCTGCTCACTTATTGTTGGGTTATAACTGGCTCGTATTTACCAACCAACTTTCCCTTTCCATATGACCTCTTGCCCTCTATTCAGCCCTCGAACTCGGTTTGCTCCTCTTTTATTCAACTTCTCACTATTTGGTCAATTTTGGCCTCTTTTGTTACTCATTGATCATCACTTCCAACCATCCTTCATGATGGGTTGGCGTTTGGGATAGACTAGCCTAGTCTATGCTCCTGGATCCTTTCCTTGGATCACCTAGTGTTCTCCACACACCCTAGGGTCTCTAGGACTTCTCTTTGCTTGAGGAATCCCCTGACCATGCCCAATCCACCCACCAATGAGTTATACTACTGCTCGTAAGGTCTCACCTACTCATGAGACTCATAAACCCTTACTACAGCTAATAAGGGCTAATCTTGCTCCACACCTTCCAAGGTCTTAGCAAGATTGTTTTAGGTCAGTTTCATGGCCTATCCACCCATTCATGAGCCCCCAAGAGGTTTCAAGCATTCAACCCCTTACCGATTGCACTATTTTGTGTTTTTGCCTACTAAATAGGGCTACAAGAAAGAGCCCCTCTTAGGCCTCCTACCTGGTCTTCTAGGGCTCCATCTCACAAATGATGCACAAACAACCCTAACTCCCAAAATGGACTGCCCATCAATTTGCAAGGGCTCAAGGATTTTCTAGGTTTTGGGCCTCCTAGTGGCCGTATAGTGCCTAGCATGAATTTTTGGGGTTTTTGAGGGTTTTGTGAGGGTTTTTGGGATCTGCCTGGGTCTCAGTGAGTACTTTGGGTCTTAGCCACCTTGTTTGGATTGGTGGAGGCTCCTCCTCTACACCATTGATTCTTCAAACACTCCTTTGCACTTCCTCAAAAGGATGCTCTTCCTACCAACCAACCTTGCTCTTCAAGACCTCTGCACCAACAGCCATTCCTAATCGGGCACTATCTAGTCTCGCCTAGGAATGGTTCTTTGCTTGCTCTTCCTACATTTTCAAGGATCCTTCTTGCTTGACACTATAATATAGAGTATCCACATCCATTCCCCATGGTTTCATGGTGGCTCCACAATGGGGAATGGAGTTAAGACTTCATTTACACAATCCTGTCCAAAACTGGATAGTAAGACTACAACTTACAAAATATTTACACACACACTCAACCCGCAAGTAAAAACCTAAATTAAATGCTTGAAATGAAAGTATTTACACCATGGAAGATGAACCACATAGTTTTGGAAGTGTCTCAATCCATTAAGATGCTTTTCTACTTCATTCAAACTGACTGGTAACAGTTTCACAGTCACAGTTTATTCCTTCTGCTAGGGCCATACAAGATCTGATCTTCAACCCATTGTTTTAGGGTTTGCAAACACTTATACCTCTCATACCTTTGTCATTGTGCCAAAGTTAGGGCTTTCAACACACAACAAGGGTCTGTGACCATTTTGGGTGGAAAAGTTGCTTGACAACTTTTAAAAGTTGTCATGCATCTTTTGAGCAGCTTTACTATTGTTGCTTTGCATGACTCCCAAGCCTATTTTGGGCTATCCTAGGGACATAAACATGCCAATAAGGCCTAATGCATACTCCAGGCACACTCAACCTCTCCTGCACAAGAAAATCACAATCTTGACTAATGACCCCTAAGACCTCCTCTAGGACCCTACCTAGGACCTATGAGCACATGGCTCATTATTTTATGTACAATGGCTTCTAAAGAAGCATAATGCCAACAAAAAAAAGAAAAGAAAGAGTCAGGAAGGGTTCTCCTGCACCATACTCCCCCTCTGCACACAACTAAGAAATAGAAGAAGGGATGAGAGCCAGGTCTATTCCAAGTGCCTTGAACCTACTGTCCTCCACCCATGTAGCTTAAGATACTAGTTGATCTGCCCATTTCACTAAGTGATCCATGTAGATCTGATGTCTATTTTAATTCTTCACCCTTGATTCCAATATCTCCTCTGCTTTAGGCTTCTTCACCTGTGGTAAGACATTCACATCAAGGTCCTGTAGTACCTTGGCTTGGTTCTCAGTCTGCCCTTCTATCTCACCCTTGTACTTGATCAGGTCAGCAACATTGAAGACTGGTGATATAGCTAAATCTGAAGGCAGGTCAACTTTGTAGACATTCTTACCATACTACGATAGGATTCTACAAGGTCCTACCCTTCTCATCTGCAGTTTGGTAGGCTTACCTCCTTGCATCCTAGCTTTGCTCAAGTGGACCATCACATAGTCACCCACTTTGAACTGAACTTCTCTCCTTTTCTCATCCACTTTGGCTTTTAGTTTTTGAGTGGATTCAAGGATGGTCTTCCTAACCTACTCATGAACTTCCTTGATGGTTTGAGTGAAGTCTTCTGCTTGCCCACTCTTCATTTCCAAACTACCAAGGTCCCTCAACTCACATACTCCTCTTGGATGTCTACCATAGACAACCTCAAAAGGACTTCTACCAGTGGTTCTATTCACACTATCATTATATGCATATTCTACTTGGGAAATGATTAAGTCCCATGTTTGGCCATACTCCTTAGTTAAGCACCTCAACAAGTTGCCTAACACTCTATTGATGACTTCAGTCTGACCATCTATTTGTGGATGGTAAGTTAAGCTAAATGACAAGTTGGTTCCTAGTCTCCTCCATAATGTTTGCCAAAAATGACCCATGAACTTGCTATCCCTATCTGAAGCAATGCTTAAAGGGAGTCCATGAATCCTAACAATCTCCTTGAAGAAGAGATGTGCAACATAGCTTGCATCATGTGTAGTTTTACATGGATAAAATGACTCATTTTGGAAAATCTATCCACTACCACATAAATGTTGTCCATACCCATTTTTGTCTTGGGAAGTCCTACTATAAAGTCCATGCTTATACATTCCCAAGGTTTGTTAGGAACCGGTAATGGTTGATATAAACCGGCATTGCTTGATCCACCTTTGGCTCTTTGGCATACACCACACTGTTCTACATATCTTTTCACATCCCTTGGCAACTTTGGCCAATAGTAGTATCTCTGTACTAAATCTAGAGTCTTATTAATTCCAAAGTGTCCACTCAAACTGCCATTATGTTTCTCCTGGATGAGGTTTTCCCTCATGGATCCCCTAGGTACACACAACTAGTTACTCTTGAATAAGAGACCATTTTGAAGAGTGTAATTTGCATACTCACCATGGAAATGGTTCTCAAACTCTTTGAAAACCTTGTAAGCTGTTGAGAAGTTTGCATCTCCTTCATAGAGGTCTTTGAAACCTTCTATTCCTATGCTCTACAACTACAACTCTTGAACAATCAAAAACTTCCTGCTCAATGCATCCGCCACCTTGTTAAGTTGTCCCTTCTTATGCTTGATGGTGAAGGTGAAGGATTGGAGATATTCCATCCATTTTAGATGCCTATTTCTTAGCTTCTCTTGAGTGTTTATGTAACTCAATGCCTGATTGTCTATGAACACTACAAATTCCTTTGGAAGTAGGTAATGTCTCCATTTCTTTAGAGACTACACTAGTGCATACAACTCTAGGTCATAAGCTGAGTACTTCTTCTTTGCTTCATTAAGCTTCTCACTGAAAAATGCCACAGGTCTTCCCTCTTGACTCAACACACCACGTACTGCAACTCCACTTGCATCATACTCCAAGGTGAATAGTTTATCAAACGTAGGTAGAAGAAGGATGGGTTTTGTGGCTATTTCCTATTTCAACAATTGAAATACTTTGTCTGCTTGCTTAGTCCATTTAAACTTAGTTTTAAGTCCCCCCTTAATGGTGTCAAGGACTGGTGCACATATACCACTAAAATTCCTCACAAATTTCCTATAGAATTGAGCTAATCCATGGGAACTTCTTACCTCAGTCCTTGTTTTAGGTGTAGGCCAATTCAAGATTTCCTCCACTTTGCTTGGATCCATCTTCAAGGTTCCTTTGGATACCAAAAATCCTAAGTAAACCAGCTCTTGCTTCAAGAAGTCACACTTCTCTAGGTTGATGGATAGTTTCTCCTCATGCAACCTTTCTAAAACTAACCTCAAATGCTCAAGGTGCTCTTCCTTGCTTCTGCTATAGATGAGAATGTCATCTAGGTACACTACCACAAATCTACCTATGAAGTCTTTTAACACCTCATTCATCAACCTCATGAAGGTGCTTGGAGCATTAGTAAGCCCAATTGGCATCACAAGCCATTCATACAATCCATCTATAGTTTTAAAAGCAGTCTTTCACTCATCACCCTCCTTGATTCTAATCTAGTGATAACCACTTTTAAGGTCTAGCTTGGTAAAATACATAGCCCCTCCTAAACAATCCACTAGATCCTCTATTCTAGGAATAGGAAACCTGTACCTTATTGTTATCCTATTGATTGCTTTTGAGTTAGTGCAAAGTCTCCACTTACCTCCTTTTTTTGATGCTAGCACTACCAGGACTGCACATGGGCTGATGCTCTTCTTAATCAGTCCTTGTTCCAATAACTCCTGCACTTTCCTTGCTACTTCCTTATTCTAATCAGGTGTGAGCTTATATGTAGCCTTGTTAGGTAAGGATGCACCAGGAACAAAGTCAATTTGATGGCTTATAGACCTTCGTGGTGGGAGTGTTGCTGGTGCTCCATCACTCACTATATCCTTATACTCTTGCAACATTTGTTTGACTTCCTTAGGTATTTCTACCTGCAACTTGTCTGCTTCCTCCTTTGGTTTCACAAAGATGGCACACTTCACTATCTCCTCCTCATGCAGCAAATTCAAGAACTCTTTACCAGTAGCCATTAAAACACTAGGTGTTTTTGAAGTTCCCTCTTCATCCTTTGTAAAAGACTAAATCTTGAAGGTCTTTCTATCCTTCTTGAATGATATGGAATTCTCCTCTCCATTATAGATCACCTTCCTATCAAATTGCCAGGGTCTTCCTCGGTGCAGGAGCACCTGAGCACCTGAATGCTCAAATCCTAGCAGGTATAACATTTTATTGCAAATTAAGAATGTGTGTTTATTTTATGCTTCTAATAGGTTTAATAGGTTTGTTTTGGGGTGTAATAAGGCTTGGAACTCATTTGTGTTTAAGAGTTTCAAAGATTTTTGTTTTTTTGCTCGGTAGGATAAAAATTGTCAATTTTGGGTCCAAATGAGCATTTTTGAATTTTTGATGTTGGAAAGCCTTGAAAGGAATTGGAGCATGTTTATTTAGTGTTTCTAGATGATTTTGAGTCATTGGTTTGAGTGCCAAGTCACCGGGAGTCAAAATGCAACTTTTTGAGCAACAAAAGTTGTCAAAAGTTGTCAAAAAGCTGTCAAAAAGTGAAAAAAATGATTTTTGGTGGTTTTGGTTAGTTCCAGCCTGTACCTATCCATACAAAGGCTTCAACAAGTTGGCACATGTATAAAAACCATGTTCCAATCATTGTATGGGCAGTTTACATTGGAAAAATAAGAAAAATACTTGTTTTGCTCTTATTTTCTGTGAGTTTTAACTAGTTTTCTACACTTTTTAGAGTACAGTCCGTACCATGGCTCCATGAGTCTGTACTGCTCCTATTTTTGGTTGATTTGATCTTCTTTGATGTTTTAGTAGTGATTGGAACAAGTTTTAGTTGAAGTATTTTTGAGTAAAGCATTGTTTTGTGGTTCCAATGGAAGAACATTCCTGGTCCAACTGATTTCTTCAAAGTCTCTTCATCCATGGCTTTGAGGAAATTTGTTGGATCCTCTGTACATACTGTACCATACATTTATTTTCTTTTTCTAGCAATGCACAAGTGTTTATAAGCCCATGGCAAGTGTGTGAAGTGAGCAACTTGGCTTGGGTATTCTTAAATTTGTTTGAATGGTACTTTGCTATTCATAGCACTGTACTTTGAAGTGTTGAAGAAGAATCAAGTTGATAAGAGTCTTCATTGTACTTTACCATCCTTGTCTCTCTCATGACTTGGTTGGTGGCAAGAAACAAAGGTGTAATCAGATTGTAAAAACAGTGAGTCACTGTTTCATTAGATAAAACCTCATTGCCAACCTCCCAAATGGTTAGTGTGAAATGAGGGATTCCTCTTTTATGAAAAATGGAAATGTGTTTGAAAATAGTTTCAATGTGAAGAAGATAGATTACACATTTTGATTGTAAAGGACCTAAATAAGGATCCTAAAAACAGTGTATTCTTTGTCACAGTCACATAATGTTTTTATGATTTATGTCATCCTTTAAGTACTCAACTCATTAAGATCTTTGAAGAGGTTATGTGCACTATTCTATCATGCCATTTATACCTTCTTGCAGGCCAAGGACAACATGAATAAACAGGTCAAACAGAGAGATTAAAGTTGTCACAGTTTCTAAGACTGTGAAAGTGCAGTAAGGCGGATAAGAGACCAACAGTCATAAAAAAACCCTTTCATACTTGCATTATTGCAACTATTTTCAAGGAATTATTGCATTCATATGTGATATATTTTCATTGTACTTACGTTATTAACGTTAAACAAAGCATATAAAACCTTGAAAACATCGCTGTCCCTGTTTTTGGACTGTTATTTCTGAGAAAATGCAGCAGTATGATAACTATTTGATAAAATGTCAATATTAGAAGATGAGGTTTAAGTCCTTGGGAGTGTTTGGTATATGTGTAAGCAAGGTTTGAAGCATTTAAATTGGTCTATTATCATGAGGAAGACTTGTAAATTGCAAACCCTCACTAGAAACCTCAAAAACCCTTGAAAATTGCACATTTTGTGGGACAGCACTAAAACAGTCCATACAGTACTTGCCATAGCAAAAATCCTTGAGATTTCAATATAAAATGACCACCTCTCCAAGGGTTTGTTATGAAGTTTAGCAGGTTGAACAGGGTGAACAAATTTCATTAAAAATTAGGGCTAATTCTAGTAGCCTTTTTGGAGCAAATTTGACAATTTTATGAAATCAGTAAGGAAGGAGAAGTAAATGATTGTTTCAAATCGTCAAAACTAATCAGTTAAGACCTGAGACACCCTACTATAAGCTCTATATGATTGCATTAAGTCATTTGACCAAAATGACCACTTGAACCTAGAAGTTGCCTTGAGTAAACCATCGTTCTTTGCATCCAATTTGGATATTTTCACCATTGAAGGGTAAAGGAAAGTCATCATACTTTGTAGACATGTTTAGATGCTCAGTCAACACATTAATATGATTTAAATCCTTAAAGGTGCAAACAAGGTTAGGTAAACCATGGTTCTCCAACAATTGCCCATTCGAAGAGAGGAGATTCAGCCAGTTGGACAACCAAACTTGTTCATTTTTGGTGACACACAAGAGGACCTCATTTCAGACTTGAATGCCTTAGCATGGAAGGTTAGGAGGAGTGATGTCCAATACAATAGGGTGCAAACAATTTTGAATAGAGAGGAGGAGATAGGAGAAAGGTTTGGAAGAATCCCATTTGTGCCTAGGGATTGATTGCACATTGAGAACAAAGCCCACCAAGCTTAGAAGAAGACTAACTTCTCTCTCTACCTCCTCATCATAGTGGTATCAGAGTCAATTCAGATTTGGGTTGAGAGATTAGCATATGTCTGGTAGTGAGTCAGTGGGAGACAACACCGACAACATGGTGACCAATGCAGAGTTAGCAAAAAGGATGGAGGATCAGGGTGAAGAAAATAGACTCCTTAGGGAAAGATTACAACAACTTGAAAGAAAGTTGAACCAAGTAGAAGTCAAGACTGAAGAAGTCAGTGAGAGAGTAGAAATTGTTGAAGATAAGAAGGAAACCTTAGAGGAAGAAATCCCAGAACCAGATCCAATCTTGGATAAAGAACAAGAAACCTTTTTACAAGCTTTGAAAGCTTTGACTGGAAAGGCCCTAGATGGAGTGTCCCTTTTTAGTGGCAAGATGGAACTAGAAGCACTAATGGAGTGGATAGAGGGTCTAGAGAATCACTTTGATGTGATGGCATCACTGAAGCACAGAAAGTGAAGGTATCCAAATCCAGAATGAGAGGGGCAGCCTTGACCTGGTGGAAATTCATCCAAGAGGAAAGGGTGAAAGAGGGAAAGAAACCCATAACCACCTAGAAGACAATGGTGACTAAGATCAAAGACACCTACATGCCTGAAGATTATGAAATCCAGTTGCATAGGAAGAGACAAAACTTAAGGCAGAAAGACCTAGATGTCAGTAGTTACACTGAAGAATTCCAAAAACTAAGCCTTAGATCGAAGGTACAAGAAGATGAAAATGTCAGAGTAGCTAGATATCTCAATGGGTTAAGATGGAATATTCAGGAAGAGTTAAGCCTATGGTGTCCCAACACATTACAGAAGTGTTATCAATTAGCATTGAAGGTAGAAGAGAGAAACAAGAAGAAACAAGAACATAATGGTAGAGGTAGAGGCAGAGGAAACAGAGGCAGTCATAGAGGCAGTTTTGGGGGAAGATACATAGATCATAGGTCCCAGGGAGAGTCTAAGCTTATTGAGAAAAGTGGGGATTCTCAGAGCAGACCCAACTATAGGGGTAGGGGATCAGGCAACCTAGGAAGGGGTAGATCTAATGGACCTGGAAGAGGTTCATACTTCTCCACAATGAAGTGTTACAACTGTCAGAAACTAGGCCATCCAGCATATAGATGCCCAGAAAAGCCAAGCTCATCTCAAGGAGGTGATAAGAGAGTCCATTTTGTACAAGAAGAAACCACACCAAGTCAAAGGTGTCTACCATCAGAAGAAGGGGAAAACCTCATGATCAGGAGGATCCTCATGAAAGAGCCATCTCAGAAAGATGTGTCTCAAAGGAAAGCTCTTTTCAGGATCAAATGTAAGATCCAAGGAAAGGTGTGCAAAGTTATCATTGACTCAGGATCAACTGATAACATCATATCAGAAGAAGCTGCTACAAAACTTCATTTACCTAGAATACAGCACAATGAGTCCTACAAGGTCACATGGTTGGAAAAAGGGCAGCATGTATTAGTGAGTGAACAAACATGGGTAGAGTTTAACATAGGTGAGTACCAAGATAAGATTTTGTGTGATATACTACCTATGGATGCTTGTCATTTGCTTCTAGGAAGACCTTGGCAATTTGACAGGAAAGCACAATATGATGGTGAAAAGAACTCATACTCATTTTTCAAGAATGGTATCAACTATAAAATTTAGTCCCTTAATGAAGACAGTGAGGGCAGCAAACCACAAGTTCCCAAAACCTTGTTAGTTGGTGAAAAGGAGTTCATTCATACCTTAAAAGAAGGTGATGGCATAGGTTTTGCATTAGTAACTAAACTAGTTGATGAAAAGAAAGAAAAGAAGGTAGAAATCCCATATGAGGTGCAGCAACTTCTAGATCAGTTTAAGTCAATTGTTAATAATGGTCAACCAACCTCTCTACCTCCTCAGAGAGCCATTAGCCACCAGATAGATTTCATCCCAGGTGCATCCTTACCAAACAAAGCTGCTTACAAAATGACACCTGAACAAAATCAGGAAGTGGCAAGACAAATCCAAGAGCTATTAGACCAAGGATTGATTAGAAAAAGTATTAGTCCATGTGCAGTACCCATAGTGTTAGCACCTAAGAAAGGTGGGGCTTGGAGACTTTGTACAGATTCAAGAGCAATAAACAGGATCACAATCAGGTATAGATTCCCCATTCCTAGGATAGAAGATCTTATGGATTGTTTAGGGGGAGCAAAATATTTCAGTAAGATAGACCTAAAAAGTGGTTATCATCAAATCCGCATCAAAGAGGGAGATGAATGGAAAACAACTTTCAAGACAAATGAGGGGTTGTATGAATGGCTAGTCATGCCATTTGGGTTAACAAATGCACCTAGTACATTTATGAGATTGATGAATGAGGTGTTACATGACTTCATAGGCAGGTTTGTAGTTGTGTACCTTGATGACATCTTAATTTTCAGTCAAACCAAGGAAGAACACCTCCAACATTTGTAGATTGTCTTACAAAGATTGAATGATGAACAACTTACTATCAACCTAGAAAAATGTGATTTCCTTAAGCAAGAGCTGGTCTATTTGGGTTTTGTTGTTTTAGGAGGTGATTTGAAGATGGATCCAGATAAGGTAGAAGCAATAGTTAATTGGCCAACCCCTAAGAATGCTAGTGATGTCAGGAGTTTTCATGGACTTGCTCAATTTTATAGGAAATTTATCAGAGGTTTCAGTGAAATATGTGAACCTATGTTAGAAACCATTAAGGGTGGTGTGAAAGTGAAATTTCAGTGGATAGAAGCAGCCAACAGGGGACTTGAATCGTTGAAAGTCAGAGTTGCTACCCAACCAGTGTTGATTCTACCTAGTTTTGACAAATTGTTTACCTTAGAGTCTGATGCAAGCAATATTGCTATTGGTGCTGTTTTGAGTCAGGATAATAGACCTGTTGCATTTTTCAGTGAAAAGCTTAATGATGCTAAGAAGAAATATTCTTCATATGATCTTGAAATGTATGCTTTGGTTCAGGCACTTAGAAAATGGAGGCATTACCTTCTTCCTAAAGAATTTGTGGTTTACACTGACAACCAGGCACTTAGTTTTCTTAATTCACAGGATAAGCTTAGTCATAGACATGTTAAATGGGTAGAGTCTTTGCAAGCATATACCTTTACTTTGAAGCATAAAAAAGGACAGTGCAATAAAGTAGCTGATGCATTGAGTAGAAGGTTACTTACTATTCAAGAAATTCAGATTAGAAGTATTTGTTGGTGTAAATAATTATTCATCATGGATATTATTACACTTACTTAAGTTTACTTAGGATAATGCATTACATAGTAATTTGGATATGAGACACTTGGGTGTTTGTGCCTCATTGGGATAGTGTGTGTAGGAGAAATTCCACCTCTTATGGTGTTGATCTTGTTATTACACTATCATATCCACTTATTGTGGAGTGATAATTCCACCTTCGGTGGGTGATCCACCTCATGTGGAATATTATATTATTTCTCCTACCTACCCACACCTATTTCCTACCTACCCTTGTTTCTCATTGAGCCACTTGTCATATTTGTGTGCTCATACATCCATATGGCCTTGCCTATATAAGCAGGCCTCTATTCATTGTATTGGTTAATCCAGTTGATCATTTTTATATTGATGAGAATACAGTTTGTTCTTGTCATTCTATTGTCTCTTTTATGCTTTTCATTGTGCCCTTGATCTTGGCAAAATCCAACATGGTATCAGAGCTTTTGGGGCTTCGTTGATTAGTTTTTGGAGACATCGTGGAAGGCTTCTATTTTCGGATTTGGGGATCTTCATTTTTTGGAGGCATCTTACAGCGATTTGGACATCACCGTTGAATCCGGGAGGCCATTTCCATAAATTTTGACTATAAAGTCAACCTATTTTGGTGAGGAAATTTTTTTTCCAATTTGGCTATATCGTACGGATTTTCGATTTTTTATATATTTTTTCAAAAAAAAATATATTTTTTTGTTTTTCTGAATATTGTTTTGAAAATCAAAAAAAATCAAAAAAAAAATTGAAAATATATCAAAAAAATCGGAACCCAAAATATTTTTTCAAAAAAAAAAAAGGGGGAATTTTTTTGGGGGGTCCGAAGACCCCCCCCCGTGCTTGCCGTACCTGCAGGTTCGCAGGTCACAATTACCGCAGACCCGGACTCCGTACACCGCTCCGTCTGCCGTGCCAGCGCCTCCCTCGTCCTCTGTTCCGGCGCCCAGCCGTCTGCAGCAACCTCTCCCGGCAACTCCCGGCGCCACCTGTTCCGGCAGCTCCCGGAGCCACCATCTCTCCTTCTGCCACCGTGTTCCGCTGTGTCACTGCCGGAAGCCCCTACACGTCACCTGCTCCGGCACCCATGAACTCGCCTCCGGCAGCCGTCCGAGCACAGAACCCGCCACGCGTCTGACACATCATCCGGACACGCAGGCAACCGTACAGACACGTCAACACTCAAGAACTGTGCCACGCAGCATTACCGTACGCACAGTCAGCAGTACGGACGCACACATCAGCCTGCACAGTCATCATTTCCGTACAGTACGGACTGTACAGTCAGCAGGCCGAGTCATCCGTCCGTACAGTACGGATGCCCAGTCAGCCAGGCAGCGAAGTTTTCATGACGGTCATATGGCCGTCAAATTTAACACAGTGTTTTGCTGACGTCAACGCCACATCAGCATTTTTTGAAAATTTTTAAACCCCTCTCCATTGGGCTTTTCAGTTTTGCAGTCCAACTTTGGAAGGCCATATCTTGCTCATTTTTGCTCCTTTTTTGGTGCAATTTTTTTTGAAATGGGCTAAAATTTCGTGATCTTCGCAGTGGTGTGGTTATTTTCTGATTTTGATGCACAGGTTTTTCAGAATTTTCGGATTCTCTCAGCTGTACCTGTCCAATCCTTAATTCTGCAACTTCAAAGGCCTCGTTTGAGCTCATACGACCTCCTTTTCAGGTGCCGTTTTTTTTTGAAAGTGCTTATTTTTTCGTCTACTTTCAGAATCTATGATCAGATTTCAGAGATTTTGAGTGAAAATTGTACTTTCAGATATTGGTCTTATTTGGCCTATTAGGTACTTGTAAATTGCTTGGATCTTAGCTAGATCTCTTGCATTTTCAGTTGAGTCTCTTTTGGCCTTCTTGAGGCAGTTGTAAAATTGTAAATCAGAAGTCCACTTTGCCATTTTTTTGCAAGTGGCCCATTGTATACGCACTACTTATAAAGTGCCAAAATCATCACATTTGGGGGGGTTCTTTGATTGAGTGAATTTGGGGGGGTGTCTTGTGTGATTGTGCCTCTTTTGTGCTCTTTCCATTCTTGTTGCAATGAGTCCTAATAAGTTTCCACCTTTAACTCCACATAATTATGCATCATGGAAAATTAAAGTATGGAGTAAACTAATGGAAAAGGGTCTCACACACTACATAGATGGAACAATAATAGCACCACCTGATCCTAAGGCTGATCCAAATGCTCAATTAGAATGGCTCACTAAGAATTGCATGGCTCTTGGAACCTTACGCAAGTATGTATCAGATGACCTCATTTTCCACATTGAGAAGTGTAAAACAATTAAAGAGGCTTGGGATATGTTTCAGAAATTGTATGGACAAGTTGATGAAATCAGAGGCTATCAAATTGATAATGAGCTCACCAACTTAGATCCCAAGAATTTTGATACAATCCAAGATTATGTAACCAAAGCAAATGAGCTAAGAGCAAAGCTAAAGGATTGTGGAATAGACAAAAAGGATGCTCAATTGATATTCAACTTGTTGGACAAGCTTGCACCAGAGTATGCAGCATTTGTATCAAGCTTCCAAACTCATCGTTTGACAGTGGGGAGTTCTTATGTTATGCCTTCTTTTGAAGCTTTCACAGAAATGTTGATATTGGAACAATCCAAGTTGTTGAACATGGGGCTTCTCAAGTCTTCAAAGTCCAAGGCTTTGGTGGCAAATCAAGGAAATCAAGGAAGTCAAGGCAAAAATTCCAACAAGAAGAAGAAGCAATCTAAGTCTCAACCACAACAAGAAAAGGGACAATCATCCTCTCCATCACAAGGCAATCAACAATCCTCTTCCAAGAAGGGGACAACACCTAAGAAGGATAAACCAACTTGTGCATATTGCAAAAAGTATGGTTATGATGAGCATCGATGCCACGCAAAGCAAGTTGATGAGTTAACCAATCTTCTCAAGAAAAACAACATCAACTTGCCATTCGCCTACACAAAGAAGGATTCATCTTCTTCCTCCTCACAGTCAAAAGGAAAAGGGCAAGCATTTGTGGCTAAAACAGGTTCTTCACAGCAATGGATACTTGACTCGGGTGCCTCCTATCACATGGGTTCTACAAAGGAACAGTTTTCTTCATTAGAGCCATCTAAGGTACCTCACATTTACATAGGTGATGATACACAAGTAGAGGTTGAAGGGAAAGGTTCAGTTGACATGGATGATGGAACATTTGAGAATGTTCTCTATGTTCCTAACTTGTCTACCAACCTTCTCTCCATCTACCAAATCACTCACTATGGGAATGGGAAAAAGGTTGAGTTTACACCAGATTCAGTTGTGGTAAAGGAACTTGATGATGATGCCTTGGTAGCAGTGGGACAAGTCAATGACAACTCAAGGCTTTACTCATTTTCCCACTTTGTGCCACGTTCACCTTCTAGGGCCTTGCTTACTCATTCAAATTCAGAAAGTAAGCTATGGCATGAGCGGTTTGGTCACCTCAACTACCGCTATCTACAGCAGCTCAGCACTAAAGACATGGTCACAGGTCTTCCTTGAATCAGCTTTTCAGAGGGTGTATGTTCAGGATGTTCCATGGGCAAGCATCCCGAAGAGAAATTTGATAAAGAGAAAACTTGGAGAGCTTTGGAAGTTCTTCAACTTGTTCACAGTGATGTAGCAGGTCCATTTCCAGCACCTTCATTTAGTAAGGCCCGCTATGCTCTTACCTTCATTGATGACTACTCCCGCTTCACTTGGGTCTACTTTCTCATTCATAAGAGTGAAGTATTTGACAGATTTCAGGACTTCAAGGCTCCTGTGGAAAAGCAATCAGGGAAAGTGATCAAGATTCTTCGTACAGATAATGGCAGGGAATATGTGAACAAGAGACTTGAGGACTTTTGTACATTTGAGGGGATTGATCTTCAGCATTCTGTTGCATACACTCCACAGCAGAATGGGGTTGCAGAACGCAAGAATCGAACTCTCAAAGAAATGGCTAGCTGTATGATCCATGCACGTTCTCTTGATCCCGCCTTTTGGACAGAGGCTATCAGTTGTGCCACACACATCCAGAATCGGGTTCCTCACAAAGCTTTACAAGGTATTACTCCTTTTGAAGCTTGGGTTGGTAGGAAACCGATTGTGAGACATTTCAGAGTCTTTGGGTGCCCAGCATGGGCTCGCATACCTCCACAGAAACGCAAGGCATTGGAACCACAGAGTCGGCCTTGCATATTTGTTGGATATCCTGAGGGTGTTAAGGCATACAGATTGATGGATCCAAAGACACATGAGGTATTCATTGAGAGGAGTGTTCACTTTGAGGAAAGCTCTCCTAGCTTAGCCTCTCTACCTCCTCCACCTTCCTCCATTGTGGATGGTGATGTTAGTGATTCAGATGATGAGACTCCCTCAACTCCGACTCGCAGGATTACACCTCCGCAGGGTCCATTTGTAGTTGAGGTGCCTCATTCTCCACCTCCACCTAGACCTCGTTGGGCTCGACAGACACTTGAGTCCGCGGGTTCTCTTGCTGGGGATCCTTTGGATACACGGAGAACTCGATCACAACATCAGGATCATCCACATGCATTTATTGCTACCGCTTCCGATCCACAGACATTCAGGGAAGCATCAGGGGTTCCTGAGTGGGACCAAGCTATGGAGGAAGAGTATAGTTCCTTGATGAGGAACAACACATGGGATCTAGTACATCTCCCTAAGGGGAGAAAGATGGTTCGATGTAAGTGGATCTATCGAACTAAGTTTGCAGCGGATGGTAGTGTGGATAAGTATAAGGCTCGGCTTGTTGCCAAAGGTTTCTCGTAGGTTGCAGGTGTTGACTATACTGAGACCTTTGCACCCGTAGCTAAGATGACCTCCATTCGTTTGACACTTGCTATAGCTGCAGCTCATGGTTGGGTTGTACATCAGATGGATGTGAAGAGTGCCTTTCTTCATGGTGATCTAGATGAGGAGATTTATATGGAGCAGCCACAGGGTTTCATCCAGGATACTTCTTTGGTTTGCAGATTGAGGAAATCTATCTATGGCCTTAAGCAGGCCCCCAGGGCTTGGTATGCCAAGATGGATTCCTTTCTACTCTCTGCAGGTTTCACCAGATGTCATTCCGATCCGAATGTCTACATTTTGCGACAGGACGACTCTCACTTGATACTTGTGCTCTATGTTGATGACTTGATCATTACAGGGAGTACTTCATCCATCATTAGCAGGGTCAAATCTGCTTTGCATGACAGATTTTCTATGACTGACTTGGGTCTTTTGCACTACTTTCTCGGGATTGAGATTTCACAGTCATCTTCCGGGATTACTCTATCGCAGCCCAAGTATGCTCTTGATCTACTTGCACGCTTTCATATGGCTGATTGTAAGCCTGCCCCGACTCCCTTTCTTTCAGGAGTCAAACTTGAGGCTCAGTGTTCTTCTCCACTAGTTGATGCCACTTTGTATCGTCAGCTTGTGGGTAGTCTCATCTACTTGACTCATACATGCCCTGATATTTCATTTGCAGTTGGCATGGTTTCCCGCTTCATGCAGGAACCACATGAGCTTCATTGGAAAGCCGCCAAACGCATTTTACATTACATCCAGGGTACACATCACTATGGGATTCACTATGCAGCAGGCACAGGACTTCGCTTGGTTGGTTACACAGACTCCGATTGGGCTGGCGATCTAGTTGATCGTAAGTCTACTTCTGGTTACAGTTTTCACCTTGGTTCGGGCCCCATTTGTTGGCAGAGCAAGAAGCAACATGCTATTGCTCTCTCTTCGACTGAGGCTGAGTATCGAGGCGCTGTTAACGCAGCGACTGAGACCATTTGGCTCCAGCAGATTCTCACAGAGTTTGGATTCACTACTCCACGGCCGACAGTCCTACATTGCGACAATCAGAGTGCCATTGCCATCTCGAAGAACCCGGTCCAGCACCAGCGGACCAAACACATCGAGATTCATATGCACTATATCCGAGAGCTCATCCAGGAGCAGGTCATTGATTTGCAGTATTGTTCTACAGCAGAGCAGGTTGCTGACATATTCACCAAACCTTTCACCGAGAGTAAGTTCCAGCAGTTGCGAGCTCTCTTGGGGGTGTGGGATGTGTCGTTAGGGGGGGTCAGCTGACTTCTCCTTCCTCTCTTATGGGGGGGACTTTTTCCTCTTTGAGGTTTTGTCCTTCTTCCTTGAGATTCTTTTGTACATTCATCTCTCTTTTGGGGGGGAGTTTTTTCCCACTGGGTTTTCTCCTTTTCTCCGGTTGTGAGAGATTGCATTGCATTGTTTTGCTTGCATATGCATGTTGTACATGGGTACCTATCATGGCCTTGTAGCCGGGACCCATCTTGCATTGCTTAGTTGCATTGTAGACTTAAGTGCATTTCCCTAAGTTGCACTTCAGGGGGGGTGTTGGTGTAAATAATTATTCATCATGGATATTATTACACTTACTTAAGTTTACTTAGGATAATGCATTACATAGTAATTTGGATATGAGACACTTGGGTGTTTGTGCCTCATTGGGATAGTGTGTGTAGGAGAAATTCCACCTCTTATGGTGTTGATCTTGTTATTACACTATCATATCCACTTATTGTGGAGTGATAATTCCACCTTCGGTGGGTAATCCACCTCATGTGGAATATTATATTATTTCTCCTACCTACCCACACCTATTTCCTACCTACCCTTGTTTCTCATTGAGCCACTTGTCATATTTGTGTGCTCATACATCCATATGGCCTTGCCTATATAAGCAGGCCTCTATTCATTGTATTGGTTAATCCAGTTGATCATTTTTATATTGATGAGAATACAGTTTGTTCTTGTCATTCTATTGTCTCTTTTATGCTTTTCATTGTGCCCTTGATCTTGGCAAAATCCAACAGTATTGGTATAGAATGTTTTAAGGATTTATATCCACATGATTCTGATTTTGCTGATATTTACAAGGTTTGTCAAGATTTTCAGAATACTTTTCATAGTGAATATGCTGACTATACTTTGCAGAATGGATTGTTATTCAGGGGTGAACAGCTGTGTGTGCCAAAAGGTTCAATGAGGGAGAATCTGATACAGGAAAAGAATAATGGTTGCTTGTGTGGTCACTTTAGTCTTAATAAGACTTTGGAATTGGTTCAGAGGCACTATTTTTGGCCTAAGATGCAGGCAGATGTCAGGAAATATGTTGAGCAATGCATGGTATGTCAGAAAGCCAAGGGTACTAGCACTAATGCTGGTTTGTATCAGCCTCTTCCCATACCTTCTAGGCCTTGGGATTGTATCAGTATGGATTTTGTGGTAGGTTTGCCCAGGACTAAAGCAGGGTGTGATAGTATTTTTGTGGTTGTTGACAGATTCAGCAAAATGGCACATTTCATACCTTGCAAAACTACTAATGATGCTAGTCACATTGCTTTTCTTTTCTTTAAGGAAGTTGTAAGAATTCATGGTTTGCCATCCAGTATTGTATCTGATAGAGATGCTAAGTTTTTGGGTCATTTTTGGAAAACTTTATGGAAGAAATTGGGTACTAACTTGTCTTTTGGCTCAGCTTACCATCCACAGATAGATGGCCAAATAGAAGTGGTGAATAGAACATTGGGTAATCTACTCAGATGTCTTACCAAAGAATATGGGCAAAGCTGGGATCAACTCATCCATCAGGCAGAGTTTGCATACAATGACAGTGTAAATAGATCCACTGGTAAGAGCCCATTTCAGATTGTTTATGGAATGCATCCTAGAGGTGTTTTTGAGTTAAATGATGTAACTAATTTGCAGCATGTGAGTGGTACAACAGAAGATATGGCACAATCTATGAAAGAAATTCATGAACAGGTACAAAAGTCTTTACAGGAAACTACTCAAAAAGTTAAGGAAAGAGTTGATGCTTCAAAAAGAGATGTTCAATTTTCAGTGGGTGATTATGTGATGGTCCATCTCAACAAGTCACAGTTACAGAAAGGAGTGCCTACTAAGTTGCAAATGAGAAGAGTAGGACCATGCAAAATCTTGGCTAAATATGGCCATAATGCTTACAAAGTTGATTTGCCTAATGAAGTTTCTATGTCTCCTATTTTCAATGTTGCAGATTTGGTGCCATTCAAAGGGGAGCTACCAACAGATTCACAAAGAGTTTCAAATCTTTCTCATTCCCTTTCTGATCTTTCTCTCCCCTCTTCTTCTACTCCCATTCCTCAGCAGGTACTAGATTCAAGAATCATCAAAAAGACAAGACACCATACCTACTTGGAGCATCTCATCAAGTGGAAGGATAAACTAGTTTCTGAAGCCACACGGATAACTGAAAGTTCCTTTCTCAAAGCTGGAATTCCTCTTTCTTTACTGCCCAAAGGAGTCACATGACTTCTTTGTCCTTAGGGGAGTATGGTGCAGGAGCACCTCAGCACCTGAATGCTCAAATCCTAGCAGGTATAACATTTTATTGCAAATTAAGCATGTGTGTTTATTTTATGCTTCTAATAGGTTTAATAGGTTTTTTTTGGGGTGTAATAAGGCTTGGAACTCATTTGTGTTTAAGAGTTTCAAAGATTTTTGTTTTTTTGCTCGGCAGGCTAAAAATTGTCAATTTTGGGTCCAAATGAGCATTTTTGAATTTTTGATGTTGGAAAGCCTTGAAAGGCATTGGAGAATGTTTATTTAGTGTTTCTAGATGATTTTGAGTCATTGGTTTGAGTGCCAAGTCACCGGGAGTCAAAATGCAACTTTTTGAGCAACAAAAGTTGTCAAAAGTTGTCAAAAAGCTGTCAAAAAGTGAAAAAAATGATTTTTGGTGGTTTTGGTTAGTTCTAGCCTGTACCTATCCATACAAAGGCTTCAAAAAGTTGGCACATGTATAAAAACCATGTTCCAATCATTGTATGGGCAGTTTACATTGGAAAAATAAGAAAAATACTTGTTTTGCTCTTATTTTCTGTGAGTTTTAACTAGTTTTCTGCACTTTTTAGAGTACAGTCTGTACCATGGCTCCATGAGTCCGTACTGCTCCTATTTTTGGTTTATGTGATCTTCTTTGATGTTTTAGTAGTGATTGGAACAAGTTTTAGTTGAAGTATTTTTGAGTAAAGCATTGTTTTGTGGTTCCAATGGAAGAACATTCCTGGTCCAACTGATTTCTTCAAAGTCTCTTCAGCCATGGCTTTGAGGAAATTTGTTGGATCCTCTGTACATACTGTACCATACATCTATTTTCTTTTTCTAGCAATGCACAAGTGTTTATAAGCCCATGGCAAGTGTGTGAAGTGAGCAACTTGGCTTGGGTATTCTTAAATTTGTTTGAATGGTACTTTGTTGTTCATAGCACTGTACTTTGAAGTGTTGAAGAAGAATCAAGTTGATAAGAGTCTTCATTGTACTTTACCATCCTTGTCTCTCTCATGACTTGGTTGGTGGCAAGAAACAAAGGTGTAATCAGATTGTAAAAACAGTGAGTCACTGTTTCATTGGATAAAACCTCATTGCCAACCTCCCAAATGGTTAGTGTGAAATGAGGGATTCCTCTTTTATGCAAAATGGAAATGTGTTTGAAAATAGTTTCAATGTGAAGAAGATAGATTACACATTTTGATTGTAAAGGACCAAAATAAGGATCCTAAAAACAGTGTATTCTTTGTCACAGTCACATAATGTTTTTATGATTTATGTCATCCTTTAAGTACTCAACTCATTAAGATCTTTGAAGAGGTTATGTGCACTATTCTATCATGCCATTTATACCTTCTTGCAGGCCAAGGACAACATGAATAAACAGGTCAAACAGAGAGATTAAAGTTGTCACAGTTTCTAAGACTGTGAAAGTGCAGTAAGGCGAATAAGAGACCAACAGTCATAAAAAAACCCTTTCATACTTGCATTATTGCAACTATTGTCAAGGTATTATTGCATTCATATGTGATATATTTTCATTTTACTTACGTTATTAACGTTAAACAAAGCATATAAAACCTTGAAAACATTGCTGTCCCTGTTTTTGGACTGTTATTTCTGAGAAAATGCAGCAGTATGATAACTATTTGATAAAATGTCAATATTAGAAGATGAGGTTTAAGTCCTTGGGAGTGTTTTTTATATGTGGAAGCAAGGTTTGAAGCATTTAAATTGGTCTATTATCATGAGGAAGACTTGTAAATTGCAAACCCTCACTAGAAACCTCAAAAACCCTTGAAAATTGCACATTTTGTGGGACAGTACTAAAACAGTCCATACAGTACTTGCCATAGCAAAAATCCTTAAGATTTCAACATAAAATGACCACCTCTCGAAGGCTTTGTCATGAAGTTTAGCAGGTTGAATAGGGTGAACAAATTTCATTAAAAAGTAGGGCTAATTCTAGTAGCCTTTTTGGAGCAAATTTGACAATTTTATGAAATCGGTAAGGAAGGAGAAGTAAATGATTATTTCAAATCATCAAAACTAATCAGTTAAGACCTGAGACACCCTACTATAAGCTCCATATCATTGCATTAAGTCATTTGACCAAAATGACCACTTGAACCTAGAAGTTGCCTTGAGTAAACCAACGTTCTTTGCATCCAATTTGGATATTTTCACCATTGAAGGGTAAAGGAAAGTCATCATACTTTGTAGAACTATTTAGATGCTCAGTCAACACATTAATATGATTTAAATCCTTAAAGGTGCAAACAAGGTTAGGTAAACCATGGTTCTCCAACAATTGCCCATTCCTGGAAGAGAGGAGATTCAGCCAGTTGGACAACCAAACTTGTTCATTTTTGGTGACACACAAGAGGACCTCATTTCAGACTTGAATGCCTTAGCATGGAAGGTTAGGAGGAGTGATGTCCAATACAATAGGGTGCAAACAGTGTTGAATAGAGAGGAGGAGATAGGAGAAAGGTTTGGAAGAATCCCATTTGTGCCTAGGGATTGATTGCACATTGAGAACAAAGCCCACCAAGCTCAGAAGAAGACTAACTTCTCTCTCTACCTCCTCATCATTCCTAGCAATGCATCCATAGATAACACATCACTTAGGATCTTATCCTTTTATCCTCCAATAGAAAACTCTACCCAAGTCTGCTCATTGACTAGCACACTCTGTCCTTTTTTCAACCAAATCACCTTGTAAGGGTTGATGTGTGGTATTCTTGTGAGTTTCAACTTTCTCACTACCTCTTCTAAGATGATGTTGTCAATTGAGCCTGTATCATTTATCACCTTGCACACTTTACCAAGAACTTTGCATCTCACCCTAAAAAATGCTCTCCTATGTTTGGGTTCCTCCTTAACCGGCTGTCTGATCAAAATCCTATTGAACATCAGATTTTCACCAACTTCTGATTCAATTTGATCCACATCTAGTGTCTTCCTACTTGAAGAGTCTTCTTGTGCAAAAACAACCCTCTTTCCACTGTTTGATGTGGTAGGCTTGTTAGGGCATCTATATGCCAGGTGTCCCAATTGTCCACAATTGTAACACTTCATTGTTGCAAAATAGGAGTTACCTCTGCTGCTACTTCTACCCCTATTTGGACCACTTTGTGTACCTCTTCCTCTGGAATGTCCTCCTCTAAGATTGGCTTCACAACCATGCTCAGTCAACTTGGCTTCTCCTTGATTCTTGTGTTCATTTGCCTTGCTTGGGTAACCACCTCGGCGATTCACTTGATCTTTACCTCTGCCTCTACCCCTATTATTGGAGTCTCCTTTCCTTTTATTCCTCTCTTCTACCTTGGCAGCAAGCTGATGACACTTCTGGACAGTAGTAGGAGTCCATAGGCTTATCTCCTCCTGAATGTTCCACTTTAGACCACTTAGGTACCTAGCCACTTTAATGGATTCCTCTTCTTGGATCTTGGACCTGAGACATAGCTTTTGAAACTCCTCTATATAGGAGGCCACATCAAGATCCTTCTGCTTCAATCCTTGTCTTTTCTTATGAAGTTGGACTTCATAATCCTCTCGCAAGTAGATCTCCTTGATCTTACTCACCATGGCCTTCCAATTGGCAATAGGTAACTTTCCCATGCTGATTCTTTCCTCTTGCAAGTACCTCCACCATGTCAAAGCTGCTCCCCTTAACCTTGATTTGGCAACTTTAATCTTCTGAGCCTCTGTCACTCCTTCACACTCATAGTGGTTTTCCATACCCTCAATCCATTCCATGATAGTGTCAATATCTATCCTTCCACTAAAAAGTGGCAATCCCTCAAATGATTTTGTATTCAAAGCCTTGATGGCCTTTAGAAAAGGTTCTTCATTGATTACAGGGTCTCATTTAGGTATGATGTCATCTATGTCTATAGTTTTCTTGCCTCTATCCTTGGTGTCCTCACCTCCAAGTCCTTGTGTCCCCTGATCAACCACTTCTTGTAGTTTATCCCTTATCTCACTCATAGCAACTTCAAGGAGTCTTTTTTTCTCCTTCTGTTCTTCTACCTCTCTAGCAAACTCTACATTAGTGACCATTTTTCTCTCCCCTACTGATTCACTAGTATATAGAGACATACACAGGCCAACAAATCTTTATCTTGCTCTAATAGCAATCTAATGCATTGGTGTTTGGGATAGACTAGCCTAGTCTATGCTCCTGGATCCTTTCCTTGGATCACCTGGTGTTCTCCACACACCCTAGGGTCTCTAGGACTTCTCTTTGCTTGAGGAATCCCCTGACCATGCCCAATCCACCCACCAATGAGTTATACTACTGCTCCTAAGGTCTCACCTACTAATGAGACTCATAAACCCTTACTATGGCTAATAAGGGCTAATCTTGTTCCACACCTTCCAAGGTCTTAGCAAGGTTTTTTTAGGTCTATTTCATGGCCTATCCACCCATTCATGAGCCCCCAAGAGGTTTCAAGCATTCAACCCCTTACCAATTGCACTATTTTGTGTTTTTGCCTACTAAATAGGGCTACAAGAAAGAGCCCCTATTAGGCCTCCTACCCGGTCTTCTAGGGCTCCCTCTCACAAATGATGCACAAACAACCCTAACTCCCAAAATGGACTACCCATCAATTTGCAAGGGCTCAAGGATTTTCTAGGTTTTGGGCCTCCTAGTGGCCATACAATGCCTAGGATGAATACTTGGGGTTTTTGAGGGTTTTGTGAGGGTTTCTGGGATCTGCCTGGGTCTCAGTGAGTACTTTGGGTCTTAGCCATCTTGTTTGGATTGGTGGAGGCTCCTCCTCTACACCATTGATGCTTCAAACACTCCTTTTCACTTCTTCAAAAGGATGCTCTTCCTACCAACCAACCTTGCTCTTCAAGAACTCTGCACCAACAACCATTCCTAACTAGGCACTATCCAGTCTCGCCTAGGAATGGTTCTTTGCTTGGTCTTCCTGAATTTTCAAGGATCTTTCTTGCTTGAGACTATAATATAGAGTCTCCACATCCATTCCCCATGGTGTCATGGTGGTTCCACAACAGGGAATGGAGTTAAGACTTCATTTACACAATCCTGTCCAAAACTAGACAGTAAGACTGCAACTTACAAAATATTTACACACACACTCAAACTACAAGTAAAAAACTAAACTAAATGCTTTAAATGAAAGTATTTACATCATGGAAGATGAACCACACAGTTTTGGAAGTGTCTCAATCCATTAAACTGCTTGTCTACTTCATTCAAACTGACTGGTAATAGTTTCATAGTCATGGTCTATTCCTTCTGCTAGGGCCGTACAAGATCTGATGTTCAAACAATTGTTTTAGGGTTTGCAAACACTTATACCTCTCATACCTTTGTCTTTGTGCCAAAGTTAGGGCTTTCCATGCACAACAAGGGTTTATGACCATTTTGGGTGGAAAAGTTGCTTGACAACTTTTAAAAGTTGTCATGTAACTTTTGCATCTTTTGAAAAACTTTACTATTGTTGCTTTACATGACTCCCAAGCCTGTTTTGAGCTATCCTAGGGACAACAACATGCCAATAAGGCCTAATACATACTCCAGGCACACTCAACCTTTCCTGCACAAAAAAATCACAATCTTGACTAATGACCCCTAAGACCTCCTCTAGGACCCTACCTAGGACCTATGAGCACATGGCTCATTATTTTATGTACAATTGCTTCTAAAGAAGTATAGTGCCAACAAAAAAAAGAAAAGAAACAGTCAGGAAGGGTGCTCCTACACCACTTCACACTTTCAGTTTTCTTTTTATTTCTCAATTCATTGTCCTTCCAAACTGCTCCCTCTTTTTTGACTGTTTGACTACCATTCTTAACTAATTTCTCATTAATCATTCATCTCCCTTTCTGCCAAAGGCAACTAACTCATTATGTCCAACTTCCTGCCATGTGGTGATAGGAACTATTACTACCTAAATTGAATCTTGTCTAGACAAACCCAACAAAGCACTAAACAAATAGATTAACACGATCCTCCTAGATCATAATCCCAAGGCACAAAAGAAGGTATGTGCTCCTTCACATGGGAGTAACAATATAAAACTATCCTACTTCATTCTTTTTCTTGCACTTTTTTCAACATCGCTCTGGTTCATCTACCATATTCATCCAGCATTATTGTGCACATCTCCACTCTAATCTAATGAAGTTATCTCCATTATCTACCATCATTGCCCAAGATCCTGTCATCCTTTCATCCACACACAAAACATCATAAATTAATAGATAGGAATTAAGTTTTTCTATGTCCTCAAAATCACTCACGCCATACATCTACATTACAATATCATCCATATTTACTATCGCTGCACTTACCATTTCAGTTTCATACTCCATCTCCTCATCCAACATCTTTACCAGTCACTCTTCCTTCATGGCCAACTCTTCATGCATCGCTATAATAACTCCTTCCTCTATAACTATTATATTCAAATCTGGGGCCTTCGTAACTACACTTATCTTCATGCCTTCCAGTTCGTATTCCCACTCTTGCTTTATTACTGCAAATTGTATCCACAAATCATCCTTATTATCATTATTGATTGCTCCTCTTTCTAATTCATTTGCTGAAATTTCCTCATCTTGCATGTCTTTTCTTTCATTTTCTCCAATCACTACTATACCAACATCTACTTCACTTTTTGTTGCTGTCTCCTTCAACTCCTTCTTTCTAATCATTTTAGCACAAATTTTATTGTCTTCTATTGCTGTCCCTAAATCTTCTTCTAGCTTTGCTTCTATATCTTTTATATCACTTTTTAATCCCTCATCATCCCTTGTTCCTATTGTATATTCTTGAGTCTTTTTGTTCTCATATAACCCTTTGTTCATATCCATTTCCCACTTGTATTTGTGCCTTCTGTTCCTTCCAATCTGTCTATGTTTATTTTCCTTCTTCTATTCATACTTTCTCCTTATTTCTTTGTCATCTACAAGCCTCCATAGCTTCATTTCCCATTCACAAATGTCATCTTCATTAATTAGTACCATGTCCTTCTCATCTTCTTCCTTTAATATCTTCCTTTCAATAACTTCATTCAAAGATTCAAAATCATCTTTATTGTTTAAAAGGTCAAATATTACCTCTTTATGTTCAACACTTTCAACAACCGAGCTAACTTTGTTGCTATCTTCTCTAGCAATTTTGTGTTGTCATTTCTACTCTCTCCTCAAGGATCTTTGCCAAACACAAGATTTTCACAAGTCCCTATAGTTTTGTCAACCTCTGCAACTACTACCATTTAATGCTGCACTTGTTCATTTTCAGCTTCTTGTCCTTGGTTATCCTGTAGCCACATTAACTCTTCTTTCTTAGATTCAATCTCTTCTTCACATAGTCCATTCCTTGGAAGTATTTCCACATCACTATATCCTACAACATTACATTACTGTCCTACTGTCTTAACCTTCTACACTTTATTTGTCATAACTTTAGGCTGAAGTCTATTTATTTCTGCCCTTTTCCTCCATAAGCCATGATCGAATTTTTGCCTAGAAACATATTCTCTATGACTTCTTACTCACCAACTCTCCCTATAATTTGGTTTCCACCCATTCCTCATCATATCTTTCATTTTTTGCATGTGCTGGTTAGCACACATATTATCAAAAACACCCTCTTGCGTACACTGTGACTACTACATTGCACTGACAATTTTTCTTCGCCAACTTGGTACTCTACAACCATGATCCCAACCAAGATTTAGAGACCCCCATAGTCTCTTCTCTCAAATAATTTTCATATCCATATTCTTACTTCCACATACATGAACAAAATCAACATTCGTACTTCTATTTACCTCTACAATAGGTTGTTATCCTGATTCACCTTCATTCTTATCTTCACTTGACAAATTTTCTATTTTGTAGACTCCTTTTTGTTCATCTGCAACATCTTCTATAATATCATAATAGTTTAGGGAATCTTTGAATTCTTCATTATAGTACTGGAAAATTATTGGAATTAAGGAACACTGAGAGGGGGTGGTGAATCAGTGTTTTATAAATTTTAACATTATTAATCTAATTCTTCAACCATCTAATGCAAATCAACAAAAGAAAGATGTAAACACATAAGGCAAGCATCCACAACACCACAACACCAGTTTACATTGAAAACCTGGTTAAAGGAAAAGCCATTGTGGGAACATACCCACAATGAGATAATACCCTGTTAGTAGTATGTGAAATATTACAATGGGAATGCACATGCATTCAGGCACACTACCTAGATCTCACTACTCAAAATTACAATAAGGGCTACAACCCAGAAAGCTCACTACCCTACAAAATGATTACAAAAGATACAAGAGGGTTTTCTATTGAATAGCATCAACAAATGCCTGAGTATAGTTCCCATTAAGCACAAAACATATAATCTTACTCTTCTCTACTCCTATAATCTATTCTAATATTCTGCATTATATCGGATCACAAATATTTCAATTTCTCACTTGAATTTGTGCACAATCACTCATTGACACTTTTTACAAAACCATCGATATCAAATATCATCAAATCAATCACTCTTATATATCTGCATCAACAATTTAGGTTTATTTCATGTCAGCCCAAAAACCACATAACACATAAATGAAATGTGTTACCTAAGATTGGTTCAATCCGAACAAAAACAAACAAGAGGAACAAAACAGACTATCCACATGCTTCCCACATATCAGCTCAACATCCTTGAACATGCAAACTACTACAAAAATCACTCTACACGATCCACACAATGAATCTCCACACATTATTGCTGATGAACACTATTCTACTAGAAAACTTGTCTACTAGATCTTCCAATTTATACAAGACATATCATCGGAGGCCATAATCTTGGAATAAGCCATATTACATGACAACAATGCATCTTCGAGATCTACAAAGCAAAATACACAGCGCAAATGATCCACTAACCAAGAAACTGCACACTCTATTGGATACACTACTCTTCTCACCGGACCTCACAAATACTTTATCAATATTCCGGTATGGATGAATCATGAACTATGGATTGGATATTTGACTTAAGTTGCCATAAATGACAACATCTGATCATCAATGCAGTGTCTCTTTCCAACAATCCCCCCCTTTGGAATTGATGGCAACTGATGCCTTCCTAAATGGACAAGGTTAGTCTAAGATAAACAACACAAAAGACACAAGAAAATCGTTAGTGTTAGTCAATCAAAAACTAATCTAAAAAGGCATACCAAGAGAGACACTAAAAACATGCTAATAAACTAAAGAAACAAAGATAATGAGAAATCTCCAAATGCCTCTTAGCATGGTCTTAGCTCCTTTCTCCCTTGTTCCTCTCCTCTCCAAGTTCCAAAATAGTGTAGCTCTCAGTAGCTTTTTGCACTATGGATGGTTATGGAGGATTGAGATTGTAGTATTGCTCTAGATGTGAAATGAAAAGCTAATACTATGCTATTGATACTAAAAATGATTTATTTTATCCAAAATAAAAGATATTAGTTGATTATGGTAGTAACCTTGTCTCAAGTATCTTCGGGTCTCAACAGGTAATCGATCATGGTAATCCTAGACTACATCAGGCATTTATCATAATGGCCTAGTCTCAACGGGGCTGCTATGATTAACCACAACCATCCATCACCCGCACACACTATCAATTGATCAACCAATCAAACACAATCTAACGGACAATTACATCAATTGTCTAAGTCTCAATGAGTATTTTTGCTTTATATACCTTTACTTCATCGGGCAATTGCATCAATTACCTAAGTCTCATTAGGCCACTTTGATTCACTTACTCAGACTTTATCTTATCCAAGCAAACAATTGGCATCAACTGTCATACTTTGACTTGACCAGGGCAATTCAATCGATTGCACCAGATTGTTCAACCAATTTTGATCAATTGTATAGCATCACTCGAAAGAACAACCCCCACATTTTCACTGAATCTCATCTATCCTTGCAAAATCTCTTAACCACATGATGCCCCCCCAAATGGACAAGGTTAGTCAATGATAAACAACACAAGAAAACCAGAAAATCGTTAGTGTTAGTCAATCAAAAACTAATCTAAAAAGGCATACCAAGAGAGACACTAAAAACATGCTAATATATCTAACTAAAGAAACAAAGATAATGAGACATCTCCAAATGCCTCTTAGCATGGTATTAGCTCCTTTCTCCCTTGTTCCTCTCCTCTCCAAGTTCCAAAATAGTGTAGCTCTCAACAGCTTTTTGCACTATGGATGCTTATGGAGGATTGAGATTATAGTATTGCTCTAAATGTGAAATGAAAAGCTCATACTATGATTATTGATGCTAAAATGATTTATTTTAACCAAAATGACAATACATGAGTTTGCTATGCTAAATGCTCTCTTAAAATGCCTATAAGTTAAATGCATACAAGTTTTTAGGATCTGGATTATGAAGAAATGAGCTCTATTTATAGGAAAAATGGAGCAATGGATGGTTGAGATTGAGTAATCTCAACAAGGGTTAGGATTGAATGATTTCAAATCCATGTGAGGGCTTTCAACCCAATCCCAGGATGACAAGTGTCAATGTGAGATAGGTTGAGAGGAGAGGGAATAAGAATTTAATGCTTGACATGACTTTGGGAGTTAAAGTCAAGGTTGGTTCAATGAATAAACTCTTTATTCAAAGGATAAAGTTTTTATCCAATGGATAAACTCTTGTGCAAATGTGAAATGGATGAATATGGTCAAAACAATAAATGTTTGGGGAGACAAGTTTGAAATAACCATAAATGGTTATGTAGGAGCCATAAATGGTCATGTAAGAGCCATTAGTGGTCTTGGAAGACTTTGGGGGTTAATTTGTTGAACACACAAAGCATTAAATGCTTTTCAAAGACTTTGGAGTCTTTGAGAAGTGACTCTATTTTGCTTAGGAATGTGACAATAATTAGGGGATGGATTAGGCTAATTAGGAAGGGGTTAGAAGAATCTAGAAGGGGATTAGATTTTGCAAGTGGATTTGGTGGGTGAGGGAAAATTGGATTTTATTAAAATAAAAATTCATTTATTTCAATTAATGTGTGCAGGTTGCATTTGTAGGAAAATGCAAGTGGGGGGGGGTTTAAAATGATTTAAATAAATGTTAATTTATTTAAGAGGAAAAGGGGGATTTTAATTAAATAAATATATTTTATTTATTTAATTGATTTGAATTTGATTTAATGAATGAATTAAAATAAATTGAATAATTTATTTAATTAATAGAAGAATGTTTGGAGATGAATTAATTAAATATTAATTTAATTAACTGATGGCTATTGGATTTTCAATCAAATAAATAGTGAATATTTATTTAATTAAGCTGGACAGATTTGTGTGACTACAATAATTATGATGAAAACCTTCAAGCTATTAATCCTTCACTTGATAACCATTCTTCGTTTGCATATAATTAATCTATTTAGTTCGATCAAATGCTTAATATCGATAATCATCCTATATCATTATTTATGTATACCGATTACTAAATCATGCTAATGCATTCCGATTTACATCAGTTAACATAATTAATAGTAAACAAATGATAAATTGAATTAACCAAACACCGATTAATATCGGGTTTTAATATAAGCTGACACCGATTGATATCAGCATATATGTGCACCGATTAATATTGGGTGGCATGATAAAGTTTACTGATAGTTATTGGTTGTTAAGCATACACCGATAGTTATCGGTTGTTAAGGTTAAAGCATATGCCGATAGTTACCGGCTGTTAAGATTATGCAAACACCGATAGTCATCAGTGTTAAAGTATAAACATATACCGGTTGGCATTGGTAATTAATATGCATTATTTGGTATTAACAAAGAGGCACGATCAAGTAATGTCTTGATCAGTCATGACCGATCAAGGCATTGCTTGATCATAGCTCGCATTTTATATACATATATCGAATGGCATTTGTGAGAAAGGACATAGAACATAATAAATGCTCCTCTCACCTACCATACAAAAGAAGATAGTCAGATTTATATTTTAGTCAGTAATACATAGAACAAGATAATATAAAATAGATTATAACTTGCATATTAAATGTAAATTGAACATCATTTACATGGTATCAAAGCCGGGTTAAATCGAACCTGAGGCTGTTAAATTTTGTGGAAAATTCAAACAAGCATATAGTCAACATCAAAACTCTTCTAATGGCTAGCACCATTAGATTTGAAGATCCTATTAGATTTGTTGAAGCAATCAGACAACTCCTCATCTAGGTCAGAACTTCTTTGAGCGTGGTGATTTGGATATCCCGATTGCCTATTTTAAATGCAATTTGGATATTAAGAGAGATCGACTCTACTCTTAGGGAATCAACTACGGTTTGCACATTAAGAGCCAAGTTCTTTTTGGAATCACCAGGGAGAAATTCTATGTGAATCAAACAAGGCAATAAGGAATGTTGCAAGTCAAAGTTTGATGGCGGACATGTGTCTCTAACTATCCATAAGATCACAGGAGTAACTAGTGCACTCTATTTGCAGTGCCTTGTTATCATCAGACGACAACGACTATATGATCAATTGTCAGGAATTCCTACCATGAGAAAAGATTATCTTGTCAAGTGCCTTTCTGTACGAGGATGGGTTCAAACATGTCGCATGAAGAGGTTTATCACATTCATAGAGTGTTGAAGCATAAATTGATGGATATTATCATAGGCTGTGTGAGTTTCATCTCCTTCTAGTTGTGAATGGAGTTGAAACCCTCATGATGCGATCTGGAATTTTTTGTCTCAAAGTTTTGCAGAGGCGATGACATAGTACACACATCCCATGAACATAGTTACGGATACAATTGTGCTACAAAGATGATAGAGTATGTAGCATCAAAATGCAAGAGAGATGATCTTCCACATTCCATGCAGACACTGCAAAGTAATGCAATGTGGAAGAGCAACAACTAGATCGAAAATTATGATCTTCTAAACAAGCTTCTAATAGTTGTAGCTAGTGGCCATGCTCCTAGTCGGTTGGAAACGATGGCAAGACATGTTATATTGGTAGTAATGAGTTTATTAGATTGCGAAGCTCGGGTTGGATCACTCTATTTAATAGATAATGCATTGACAACCCTAGATGTTGTAAGGTGTATTGAAGCTTATTCTATTATAAAAGTTGTAGGATTTTTTGCTGGAGGAATGCGATGGAGGAAAATAGTTGATAAATACTCCAAAAAAATATGAAGATGGAGAGACTTCTCTTCATCTTGTTTTCTTGGCAGGGTCACACAAATATGTTTCATTTGATTTTGAGAAGGGAGCTACAGTAGATGTTTAAGATGACCAGAAACAGACACCTATGGATGATGCAATTACATGTAAACAAGATGCAGTCACAAATGCAACTAGAAAAAATTGCTGAAGTAATAAAAAAATAAAATAAAAAAATTGATCAACAACAAAAGTTCAAGGGAGGTGGCAAGATCTCGATCTGACATAAATCTGATGGATTGTCTATGTATCGAATCACTTAGCAAGTTTTTGTGAGTGGTAGTTCCATCTATTGAATTGGATATTAAGATATATCTTTAATGTTGTTGGCGCTAGCACCACAATATTGGAAACAATACTCATATATTTGCCAGTCAAAGAGCGACATGAGAAGCGATGGTCTTACTATAGACAAAACCAATTCGATGCTCTCTTTCCATAGCATGTACAGATTTGCAGGGAAGGGTCTTCGTTTGAATGCATGGCTGTGAAGATTATTGAAGAAGATTGATGCCACATTGATACTGCTGAGTGTCTTGTGCGTGGCATATGGGCTCAACATCTTACAGATCCTAGTAATGTCAGACGAACACAACAACTAAAAGTATGTGTATCAAAGAGCAACCATCAAATGAGATCTAAATCTTCAAGTGCAAAGAATTAGGAATGAACAATTGTTGGATTGCGAGGAAGACTAATAAACAAAGAGATAAGTAATCCATGTTTGATTAATGGTCATGAATTTCATATTTAGTTGTAGTCACACAAATCTGTCTAGCTTAATTAAATAAATATTTTCTATTTATTTGATTAAAAATGCACTAGCCATGAGTTAATTAATTAAAATTTAATTAATTCATCTTCAAACATTCTCCTATTAATTAAATAAATTATTCAATTTATTTTAATTAATTCAATTAAACCAAGTTCACAAATCAATTAAATAAATAAAATCTATTTATTTAATTAAATCCCCCTATTCCTCTTTTAAATAAATTAAATTAAACATTTATTTAAATCATTATCCCCCCCCCACTTGCATTTTCCTACAAATGCAACTTGCACACATTTATTAAAATAAATGAATTTTTATTTTAATAAAATCCTATTTTCCCTCACCCACCAAATCTACTTGCGAATCTAATCCCCTTCTAGATTCTTCTAACCCCTCCCTAATTATTGTCACATTCCTAAGAAAATGGAGTCACTTCTCAAAGACTTCAAAAAGCCTTTGAAAAGCATTTAATGCTTTGTGTGTTCAACAATTTAACCTCCAAAGTCTTCCAAAACCACTAATGGCTCTTACATGACCATTAATGGCTCTTACATGACCATTTATGGTTATTTCAACTTGTCTCCCCAAACATTTATTACTTTGACCATGTTTATCCCTCTTGCCTTTTGCACAAGAGTTTATCCATTGGATAAAAGCTTTAGTCTTTGAATAAAGAGTTTGTTCATTCAACTAACCTTGACCTTAACTCCCAAAGGTCATGTCAAGCATTTAATGCTTATTCCCTCTCCTCTCAACCTATCTCACATTGACACTTGTCATCTTGGGATTGGGTTGAAAGCCCTCACATGGATTTGAAATCATTCAATCCTGACCTTTGTTGAGATTGCTCAATCTCAACTATCCATTGCTCCATTTTTTCAATAAATAGAGCTCATTTCTTCATAATCCAGATCTTGAAAACTTGTATGCATTTAACCTATAGGTATTTTAGAGAGCATTTAGCATATAAATCTAATATATTGTTATTTTTGTTAAAATCAATCATTTTTAATAGCATCTAGTATTTTAGCTTTTCATTTTACATTTGGAGCAAAATACTCAAATCTCAATCCTCCATAAGCATCTATAGTGCAAAAAGCTGCTGAGAGCTACAGTATTTTGGAACTTGGAGAGGAACAAAGGAGAAGGAGCCAAGAGCATGTTAGGAGGTATTTGGAGATGCCTCGTCATATTTGCTTCTTTAGTTAAATATTATTTCATGTTCTTAGTATCTCTTTTGATATGCCTGTTTAGATTAGCTTTTAGTTAACTAACACTAACGATTTCTTGTGTCTTGTGTTGTTTGTCATTTGCTAACCTTGTCCATTTTGCAGAGCATCATTTGGTGAACCCGACATGAATGCAAACACCCAAAAAATCATTTATTTTTTACCAATAACATGTTTGAATGTTGAAATTGTCACACAGGTTACGCTTTAGTGCTATTGATCATGTTATAGCACTATTGAAACGTGTTGGTCTAGTGCTATTGTTCTTACAATAGCACTATTGTATCAATTTTTGTGCTATTGACATTGTTTGAGTGCATTTGACCCTATTTTGGTGCTATTGGTCCTGTTTGAGCACTTTTTCTTTCTCTATCTTTTCTTTCTTTTAGTGCATTTGTGTTAAATAGTGCTTATGTTTTAACACAGACTAGCACTATTGTAACAGAACGTTGTAAAAAAGACCTTGTAACCGAAAAAGTGAAAATTTTTAGGCTTGTGAAAGTCCCCCTTAGATATGGATTTTACTACCTAGTTATTGTTTGTGCATGTTTCAAAACTCACCTCTTTAAAATTAAAAACTTTATTTTGGTGTTTTAAGAATTGAACAAACAAACTTTCCCTTGCTTTCCAGTTAGGATCACTTGTTTTTGGTGCATTAAAACTGAACAAAACAAAATTTGTTTTCTTGCAAGTGAGGAAACACACTTTATTTGGTGCTTAAAATCAACACTTCAATTTTCTTACATCAAACTAAAGAATTTACAATCCACACTTCAATTTTTGGTGCACATAAAATACACATTCAACTTGTTTAAAAACTTTTTGCAAAGCGATTTTTCTTCATGCATACGTGCTTCAATTTCAGTTGACTAGGATTTTCAAAATTCTAGTTTACTCAAAACCTTTGCATTTGAAGTTAAAAAGAACACCATGAATGTTGGAGCAACATCTCCAAATAGTTAGATCACATTGCAATGGAAAATTGAAAAGAACAAGTGTTTTCGTGCTTGGCATACTTGTGCAAAAAGTTGGTTGAGTGGTCCCACTTCTTACACACACTATCCTCTCCCTTGGCTTTCGTGGTCCTAGGTGCAAAAGAAAAGTGTTAGTAACACTCAAAAATTTTATCTTTTTAAGAAAGCCCTGCCAAGAGACACATCACTCTTGGGAATGACCTCGTGCGGTAAATCCTTCAAGCCTCTATAAAAATCAAGTGAGAGCGAAAGCTGTAGCCTTGGGTATAGCTGTTCCTACAGTGTAACTGGTTGAAAGGACAAATGGGCCCCACCACTAGTTACAAGGCTCTTAAGTGAGTCACTGTAGAATGAAATTATGTCCGAAAACATCGAACATGACTAAACACCTTTAAGTAGTAGCCCACCCGTTCTATTGATTGAGGATATTTGCGATATAATTTAGTGCAAGAGCATAGATGGTTTTGTTCCCAAGATACTCACCATACATATTTCCTTGAGTAGAAACATAGCTTTTTGAAAAGTCACTTGTGGCCTGATAAAAGTGGTGACTCCCCAATCATAGGGATCATCTATTTGTTATGCTTGTGTAAGACTTAGTATATCACATCCTTACCGGCCATGGCGGGATTCATAAGGTATGTAGTACCAAAGTCAAAGAAATATCAAGATGTGGGCTAAATTTATCACAACTGGCCATTTGACCTTAGGGATAAAAAGTGTTTGAAGTGTTTTCATTATAGTCAAGACCAAGTGCAAATTGAGCCGACTTCACGCTTTGGAAATACACCTTAAAATACATCTAAAGAAAGGGTCATATAAAAGTCCAAGGATTGGGTTGATCTAGACCCATACTCATTTGTGCCTTTTAGGCAACATTCTTGTGTTTGTGTGCTTGCTTTGTTTTCTTGTCAAAGAAACATCAAAAGAAAAAATCAATTCCAAAAACAAAGTATTCATCCAACCAAACATCTTTCCAAACAACCAAAAATATCAAAAAAACAAAGGTGCAAACAACAAAGAATCAAACTTTATGACCATTCTTCACATCTTGTGAAAGAAGAATGTCATCATAATATCAAATTGAAAAGAAGACCATTGAGCTAAAAGGCTTCTATCAAAAGGAGGAAATTCTTCTATCTAAATAGATAGATCTTTGTCTCTCATAGAGTTTTTTTGTGTCACATGTGTCTCTACCTTCAAGGCAAAACAAATGAATTTGATTCAGAGTCATTGAACCGCAGAGCTTTTATGCAATATAGAGATTTAAGTTATCACAAAAACCAAGGAGGTAAGATTAATCCCAACTTTTTCCCAAACGTCTGTATCACATACAATGTAGCTCAAGAAATACCACCAACACTCGAAAGGGAAGAGGTAGAGCTTGTCCCATTTGTGACACAAAGCTTTTATTGAAGTTAAGAACATTTTCATCCATTATCTCACTCATGCATCATCACTTCATCATCAATCCATTCCAACTCTCAAAACTTTAAGAGGTTCTTGTCCCATGTTCTCTTTTTAGATATTGCTTGAATCAAATACATCACATCACTTTTTAGATTTTTTCTACATCTAGGATAAGCTCATCCTAAGAGACACATCTATGTAGGTTAAAACTAGTTCATGAGTGAATCCTCTCATTACTAGGTAGTTAAATCTATAACACATCTCAGATTTCTCTACACCTTATCACATCCAACCTTATCAAAAACAAACAAGCAATTTAAAGAAGGAATTTCGGTTACATCTACCTTAAAAGTAGTAGAGATCTACATGCAACACAATTCACCAGCCATCAATCTCTCATTTCATCAAAAACTCATCATCATTTTCACTCAACTTCAACAAAAGCTTGTAAACAAAATGGCTGAAACCCGATCACAGTCAAGGCAACGAGAAATAGAAATTGAAGAAGAAGAAGAGGAAAATCTCAATGAATTTCAAGAAGCACTTGGAGGAAATGTAAATGATGAAAAACCAAGTACTCCCACTCCTACAACAATAGAAAGGGCTTAGCATAACCCTCTCTTTAACAGACTTTTTGACAAAATACTCAGGAGCAATGCGGATGCTCACTTTTTAAAGCTCACTCAAGAAGGAGTAAAACTCCCCTCTGACTTTGATCTTGCCCAATTAAGACAAGCATCGGAATGAAAAAGTCACCATGAAGAGGAAAGAGGTAGAGATCCCATCAGATATAACATTCCTCGAGGTAACCCACCACCTCCTCCTCCAAATGAAATGGAGATGTTGTAGCAACAAGTCGATAATCTCACCCAACAACTTCATAGTGGTGTCAAAACTAACCAATTCTCACTAAATGACATTTGTCCCTATCCTTTTGATAGGAATCTTTATATGCCACCCTTTCCACGAGGATTCGAAACACCCAAATTCAAAAAATATAGAGGAAAGGGAGATCCTCGCGATCATGTCAAAGAATTTCATTCCGCTTGTCTCAAAGTGGCATATGAAGACACATACCTAATGTGCCTTTTTCCCCAAAGCTTGGGAGGAACAACCACATCATGGTTTTCCCAACTATCAGGTGGCATTAGAACATTTGAGGAACTCATCCTGAAATTCCTAGCTCATTACTCTCATAACATTGAACGCGAGATCACCATGGCTGATCTGTGCAACACTAAACAAAAACTAGGTGAACTATTCTCAATATTCCTGCAACGATGGTGTCAAATGTCTAGCAGATGTTCTCTTCAGTTACCTAAATGAGAACTAGTGGAAATATTCATTTCCAACTTAAATGAAGAAATGGAATTTCACCTGGATGTCAAAGACATAGACTCTTTTAATGATATGATCACCAAGGGTTTGAAATGTGAATGGGCCCTCATCAAGAAAGGACTTATCAAAATCTATAATGAACCAAAGGATAGTCCTCACCCATGCTTCAATAGTGATAAACCAAGCTTCTGGAACAAAAACAAGAATATTGTCAACGATGGGGTTGTGGATGCCAGGACTATAAAAAGTGCAGAACCTGTGGTTCGGTTTGCAGGACAGAATCCTCCACCTTAGAATAACATAAATGTTCCTTCCAATCAAGGTTGCATCACATCTCATGATGAACCTAGACCTTGTCAGCAAAAACAAAAATGAACATACACTCCCTTAGGGGAACCCATTGAAATAGTACATTGCGACAACTCATTTCTCAAAATTTGGTCACTTTACCTAAAAAATCAAACTATGAGCCTCAGGTCAAACCTGCATGGTGGCAAGATATTGAACACTATGATTTCCACCAAGGGAGAGGACACATGACAAGTAATTGTCACTGATTGAAAGATCTTATTCAGGATCTTATTGACCGAGGTGAAATTGAAGTCGAAGGACATGACCCAAAACAACAAACAATGATCATCTGATGTTCAAAAATCCACTTCCATCACCAGATCAAAGGGGTCCTTCCACTTCCAGGTGAGGCACTGATACCATGGATTATACGCAGGCTGCATATAATTACACTATAAATCACCTGTATGATGCTAGTGAACAAGTTGCAACTATAACCATCAAAAATCCCAACTCCAATTGCAATGTTGTTACACATCGCGATAAGGTTACCATAAAGGCAGCTCCACAAGGCACCACCTCCATCCCAAAGCAGTGCAATCTTGTGGAACAATTAGACAAAACACCTACGCTTATATCCATTTTAGAGCTATTGCGCCTATCGCCATCTCATAAAACAATCTTGGATCAAGCACTCCAAGAGGCGTCAGTTCCTGCAAACCTGAATACAGACCAATTTCAAGCCATGGTTGGAAGTCTAAAGTCATCACCTTGTCTCACTTTTTCCAAAAGTGACAACGCTTCCTTCCAGCAACCTCATAACGCTTCGCTACACATTGAAGGCTTTATCAACCAGCATAGGATCAAGCGAGTCTTGATCGATAATGGAGAAAGCCTAAATATTTGTACCCTACAATTGGTCACAGCATTGGGATATGCCATAGAATTAGTGGATCCTCGCAAGAAGATCACAATCAAAGCCTATGACGATGCGGAGCATTCATCCAAAGGAGAGGTGGTACTACCAATCCGAGTGGGCCCTGTGGTAAAACACATAATTTGTTAGGTTCTAGACCTTCCTCTGCCATACAATCTATTGTTAGGAAGACCTTGGATACATGCCATGCAAGCCGTTCCATCTACCTACCATCAATGTATCAAGTTCCCACATAACAGTGTAAAGATCATGATCCTGGGCGATGCAAATCCCTTTGCATATTGCCATAATATCAACCATCAACTAGAGATTACCATTCCTAATAATAGAGAAGCCATTTCTTCCACATCATATATAAGTCCCGCCTCTCTTGCCAGTTCGAACACCACTATACCAAAGCAAGAAAAGCTTAAAATGAAAATAGCAGAGGAAGCTCCTGGGGAATACAACTTGAGTCAACTCTTTTGTGTGGGACAAATACCCACTTCACCTAGAACACATGGTAAACCACAACAATTACTCCAACAACCACTAATCACACCAACATGTGCTTTAACGCCTTTTATCCTTGGAAAGAGTCAAGAAGAAGAAACCCAAGATGAGGACTTAGCGGAATGGATCTATAAAGATCCCATCACCACTGATATACCACAAGTTAAGCTTCCTATAGATCAGTATGGAAAAGGTCTCCTCATTATGCAAAGAATGGGGTATGATGGTCAGAGTGCTTTGGGATATTGCAAACAAGGACGACATGAACCTCTACTGCCAGAATTAAAGCCCAAAGGTAATATAGGCCTAGGCTTTGAAAAAGAGATCTTTCCTAAACTCAAATTCAAAGGAAAACCCAGCAAACCATTATGTCAGCCTCCTACAAAAAGGACACCTTTCGTTATCAAAGCAGCATCAAACACCATCACAATTGCCCCACCGAGGCTCAAAATCCCAACACCACCATCTATAATGCCAATCATCCCACCAATCAAACCAGTAATCCCATCTGCAACAACCATCACATCAATAGTACCATTAGCAGCAACAACTATATTAGAACCCACAGCAACATCTATGGCACTAGCAATACCAACAGAAGCAACTGAGTCAACACTACCGATATTCCCCGTATTGGATTCCTTAATCCCCATCGACCTTCCTACAACACTGATCACTACAAAGGTACATCAACCAATCACACCTACAGTATTTAACTCAAAGGACATCCCAGTATGGAATTGTAATCGGATGCTGGAAAGTGACTCAGAGACTGACTCACATGAGTGGGAATTTGATTCTGTACAGCTTAACACTTCAAATGAGGAAGACAAATCACTACCTCCGCCATGAAAAGACATCCCTGTTTACGGAGAAGCACAAATAAAGACCACTTGGGTTCTTGAACTGGAAATGCCTTCCACAGACCCTACATCTCATCCTATGCCTAATTCTGACAGGGAGAGTACCATTAACAACCTTCACCACAACGTCTTAACCCTCTTTGATACATCTAACACACTTAACCTAATCGATAAAGTAATGCCCATTATTCACCCTGAACTCATCGAATGGAATCAACCAAATCCCCCATGTCTTGACTTCTTCCAAAATGATGAGGCCATCAATGACTTTTTGGAATTAGGGATAACCTACAAAGCGAGGATCACAAAGCTGGATTCGCCATAGAAATAAATAGCGCAGGATACTTCGGGGTGGATGCCAAACCTTTCAGCTGCAAAAATATAACGATAAAACATGGATCTTCCAGTGAAAACCACACTGTGGCACTGTTTGATCCAACAAAAGTAAAAAGAAAGAGCATATCCAATGGTGAAAACCTCTCTGAGGTGCTTGAGGATGAAGGGTTTGACATTCTCCCTGCTAGTACACAATAGGAATGATCAATGATTCTCATCAAGGAAACCAAAGAATACAATGTGGGGACTCCCAAAAATCCTCACCTCATACATCTGGCATCTCTTCGCACTCTAGAAGGACAACCTAAATTTATAGAGTTCTTTCAAAAGCGTCAGATCAAGTTTGCATGGTCATATGCAGACATGCCTAGGCTTGATCCTGATTTAGTCATGCATCACCTCACCGTAGTAGAAGGAGCCAAACCTGTCAAGCAGAAGCTTCGTAAGATGCATCCTCAAATTACAGTGCTAGTCAAAACAGAACTCAAGAAACTCCTAGATGTTGATTTCATTAGACCAATTGATTATGCAGAATGGATCTCCAACATTGTACCTATCGGAAAACCAAAAGGGGGCATCTGCATTTGTACTGACTTCAGATATCTGAATAAGGCATGTCCTAAGGATGACTTCCCCCTACCAAATATCAACATCATAGTGGATTTGATAGAGGGACATGCCATGCTTTCCCTCATGGATGGCTTCTCAGGATACAATCAGATAAAGATCACACCAGAAGATCAACATAAAATAGCCTTCACATGTCCATGGGGCACATATTGCTGGAATGTAATGTCTTTCAATCTCAAAAATGCAGGGGCGACCTATCAACGAGCCATGACCACCATCTTCCATGACATGATGCATACTATGATGGAAGATTATGTTGATGGCTTACTCGCAAAATCACTCACCAGAGAAGGGCATCTCAACATATTAGATAAAATCTTTGATAGACTAGAACAATACCATGTTCGACTCAACCCAAAGAAATGTGTCTTTGGAGTAACCTCTGGGAAGCTTCTAGGAAAAGCAATCATGGACATGCCACCACCAAAGAATATCAGTCAGCTAAGGACATTACAAGGGTGGCTTCAATCCATCCGAAGATTCATTGCACAATTGGCTAATAAGTGTCACCCATTCACACACCTGCTACACAAAAACATCCGCTTTCAATGGGATGCTAGATGCCAGCAAGCATTCCAGATGCTTAAAGACTATCTCATGAATACACCATTGTTTATCCCACCAGATCCAAGTACACCGTTATTACTCTATATCTTGGCAACAAGTACAACATTGGGTGTACTACTGGCACAACATAATGTAGAAGGGAAAGAGTGTATTGTTTACTACATTTCTTGAACACTTGTTGGCTATGAACTCAATTACACACCTATTGAGAAAGCTTGCCTAGAAGTAATCTTAGCAGCCACTAAATTGAGGCACTATCTATTAACATACAAGGTACAACTCATTGCAAAGATTGATCCACTCAAGTATTTACTCAACAAAGTAGCATTAACAGGCCGCTTGGCCAAATGGGTTATGATTCTAAGTGAATTTGACATCAAGTACGTGGATTGTAAAGCTATCAAAGGACACGTTATTGCAGATCAGTTGGTCGATGCACCGCTCATAGGCAATCATCCTCTCATTTCAAATCTTCTAGACAAAGAGATATTCATGATCACAACAACACAACCATGGAAACTATACTTTGATGGTTCATACACTAGGCATGGCTCGAGGGTAGGCATTCTGTTTATCACACCTCAAGGTGATAGCATCCCAAAGTCTTATAGGCTCACATTTCCATGCACCAACAACATAGCAGAGTATGAGGCCTTGATCACAAGACTCAGGCTAGCTATACAATAGAAATTACAAGAAATACAAGTATATGGCGACTCACAACTGGTCATTCGACAAGCAACAGATGAATATCAGACCAAGGATGATAAACTCATGCCATATAAGCAAATGGTGGACAATATAAAGGCATCATTTACTACAATTACCTTTGAGAAGATACCAAGAGATCAAAATCGAGCTGCTGACGCCATGGCTACCATCGCATCTCTCCTAGATCTTCCACAGAATTCAACATGCTACAAGTTGTTGGTAGAACAACTTTTGATCCCCGCTTATGATATCCCCAAATCCAAAATGATATATTGCCTTGTTGGCTATGAATCCCCATGGTATGGTGAATTCTACACCTATCTCCGCAATCACACCCTTCCTCCCAACCAATCGAATAACCAAGGTAAAACATTCATTCGCCAAACTGCTCGATATACCATTATTGCTGAAACCCTATACCAACGCAGTCTTGATGGTACTCTCCTTCGATGTCTAGAACATGATGAGATAATAAAGGCCTTGGAAGAGGTACATGAAGGAATTTGTGGGACTCACTCAAGTGGTCCGTCACTAGCCAAGAAACTCCTGCGCAATGGATACTATTGGCCATCTATGGAAAAAGATTCTTACTACTTTGTCAGAAAATGCAAGAAATGTCAAGTTAATGGAGACTTGATACATGCACCAGCATAAGAATTGCAACCAATCACGACACCATGGCCTTTTTGTCAATGGGGCCTTGACCTTGTGGGTAAAATCCATCCATCTTCATCCAATGGCCACAAATTCATTATTACCGCAATCAAATATTTCACAAAGTGGATCGAAGTTGTTCCACTTACCCAAGTTACCGGCAAGCAGATCACCTCATTCATCCTCAATTACATCATCTGTCGATATGGTGTACCCATGTCCATCATCACAGATAACGGTCTTCCTTTCAAAAATCAGGATGTCCATGAACTCTGTGAGAAATTTCACATCCAACACCACTTTTCCACTCCCTATTACCCACAAGGCAATGGTCAGGCCGAAGCATCGAATAAAAACATATTGATGATCCTAAAGAAGATAATCAATGATGTCTGTCGCGATTGGCACGTTCAACTGAATCCAGCACTATGGGCATATCAAACTAGCATTCGAACCCCTATAGGCACAACTCCTTATTCATTGGTCTATGGTGTAGAAGCTATCTTACCTATTGAGGTCGAGATACCATCTCTACGGGTTTCCTTGCATAATATCATTGATGACGAAGCTTATAGAGTATCCCATCTTCAGGACTTAGAGTTACTTGATGAGAAGCGACAAGCTGCATACAACCATCTCAAAGCTTATCAGCAGTGCATGAGCAGAAGCTACAATCACCGAGTTAGACCTCGTACATTTGAGGTAGGTGATCTTGTTCTTCGAGAAAATCCTCATAACCAACCAAACAAAGAACATCAAGGAAATTTTGAATCAAATTGGTTGGGTCCATATGTTATCACTACTATATTTGGGTCTGGGGCATATCAATTGGCTACATCAGAAGGAGAACTACTCACAGATCCAATCAACAGTATCCACCTGAAAAGGTTTTATACATGAGCTCCACAGAGCATCAGGCTCCCTTACATACTGGCAAAAATACCAAAAACATCTAGATAAATGACCTGAAGAAAACACACAAATGACAAAAGAATAAAAAAAAAATCATGCATCTAAACAGTGAACAAACACTCTGGTGGCACCTTGGGTAAGTGCAATGGTGAAAACCTGGCAAACAGGCGCCACTCGTAAAGACTATGGCTCCATTATCTTTCAAGCTTGTTGTGGTCACATTCATACGTACACACATCCATCCATCCAAACCATGGCTTGTTATTTGATCTGTAATCAAAGAAAGTACTTCATGCATCTTGCATCCCGCTTTTTAATAGTCATGTCTAACTTGGGGGCAATGCCCTTAAATCTAGTTGATGGAAGTGGATTCTACATTACTAGTGATTCATTGGGTAAAAACATTCAAAAATGTCTCACAAAATCCAAAAACATTCAAAAATGTCTCACAAAATCCAAAAACATTCAAAACTATCTCAGAAAATCCAAAAACATTCAAAAATGTCTCACAAAATCCAAAAACATTCAAAAATGTCTCAAAAACAATCCAAAAACATTCAAAACAATACAAAATCCACAAACAACGGAGAACATCAAAAATCACACAAAAACATGGCAACACCTTGTACATACTCATCCATGTAGATACCAAGCAAACATTGAACAAAATACTCGCACAAATGATCACTTATCAAAATTGACCAAAACAATCAACATCAATAATCAAATTGTCTTCAAAAAGGATGCATCCTTCCTTACCAAAAACAAAGACAAAAATGACATTTTCTTTGACAAGAAAATTATTTTAAGCTATCAAATACTTGGTTGATTTGTGTGTAATTCATTCGTTTATCTGTATCAGGATCTTTCAGCATTATTTTGTATCATCTGTGCATTATTTCCAATGAAGTACTGGGGCATGTACTAATGGTGTCTACGTGGGAAGTTCACCAAGCTACGTGATCTTATGAAAAATGCAGTCATAGATCATTACGGCTTGCTGACTACAGTGTATACCTCGACCATATGAGCATGAACCATTACCAAGGATCCATATTCTTTATTCTTTATGTATATACTATTTGTTTGCATGAACAATGCTCTTCCTTTGGTTCCTTCCTCCTCATCCAATTTGGATAAAGGTTTTATCTCTTATTACGGTATGCACTTATCTCAGGATATGATCAAATCAAGATCAAGGAGGATGATCCAAGTCATGCATGATTGGAGATGATCCTTGTCTATTTCACAAGCAATACTCTGGTCGACTTGACCCTTATATCAAGTTGTTTGTATTAAAAATCCATGTAAGAAATACTCAGGTCATCTTGAATCATTATGTCACGATGCTTGTATTTTCTTCCAACATTTTAAAGCTCAATGATGAAAATACGGCACTATGGATTGTCATTTCATCTCATCTATTTATATATTGCATTTCGTTGCATATCACCCATCCATTCACTCATTCATATGTAGGATTTATATGCAAATGTGACCATTAAGCTGGTCTTGGATACAATCACGACTAAGTACTTTGATACATCATCAATGCATCATGCAAAGTCTCAAAAACCTTGCACTCCCCATAGTCATATCATCATTACATTTAGTTGCATTTTTGCATTAAGTACATTCATGTCATTTTTAACTTAACATTGCATATAGTTCATTTTGACATTAGTCTTCATTAATCATTTGCATCATTGCATAATCATAAATAATTAGATTCATTCATGAGATCAAATTATCCTTGATTATATTAAGCCATTTACTATACATTCATTTAGTATCAGTTATCCATTATCATTTTATCATCCTTTATTATCATTTATCATTGCATACATTCATTTATCTATTCATTAGTTAAAAGGTGCATTCATTCATCCATTATTAAGTATCTTATTATGCTCATATTAGGATTCATTCACATTGCATTCATTATCCTTTTTTTAAATTGCATTAAGGTGTAGTTATTAAACCATAAAATTGTAGTACCATCACATTATCATTTTTACTTAAATCATATTAAGGCATTTAGAATCATAAAACCATTTGTTTCCAAACATTGGTCCATACCATTTTATATATATCCATTATACATATGCATTCATTTCAACATTATCATATACACATTTATACTTTACATTTTGTTTATCCATATTACATTCATCTAAAAACATCTAGATGCATATCCATAACTAACATCATTTATTCAAACATTGCATTAACATCGTTGCATAAATATCCCATCATTATATCAAAATAGGAAACACCAAAATCCTGTTCATCATATCATCATTATGCATACACCCTCATCATGACATTACATACATACAAACAATGCATCAAACAAATCATACATATATAAACCTGCATTCATATGTCAGTATCCAACATCATAAATCATCATAAAAACATGCATATAAGAAACATCTCATCAAATGCATACATGTACACATATCCATCTAAGCAATAACTCATCATCCTGCATAAACATACATACATATCAAATGCATATCATCAAAATAGGGGATCTCCTCATATATATCATCTCATATATCAAAGTACAATGAAGTCTACAAAATTGGCTACCAAGAGCCATCCAAGATACATACAATACATATATGCAAAAATGCTCTGTAAGATGCCACTCTGACTCGATGCTATACCACCATTGCCACCTGCTCCCCCACTGGTCCCCACACCATCTGATCTATCTCTCCATGGAGGCCCCATCAAACCCCCACTCACTCCTGCATCCCTTGATCTCTCCCTCCGTAGAGGACCCATCACACCCCCACTACTTTGCACCCTCTACGATCACTCTGATCTGGCCTGCCACATCTGTGAATAGCTAAGTGTTCACTGACTAGCTAGCACCACCTGCTCATATAACCCCCTCTAGTAGTCTATCTTAGCCTATGCTCACCACATCCCCCTCATCACCTCCCCCATAGGCCCCTATGCTCCTACTCCAACCAGGACTCTCTCTTGTAGCTCTGTTAGTCTCTACACCACACTATCCCTCTCCTACATCACTATAACCAGCTCTGACTCCCGTGAAAATAGTTGCACATCTCTAGCTGCCACCTCCGCCTCCAAATCCTCTACCTGGGTCTGCAAATGTGCTATCATATGATCCCTAAGATCTCTGTGTCTCCCTCCCCGATATCCATAACAGCCTCACCTCTACCACCCTCTCCAAGAGCTCTCTCCTCTCTATTCATTGGGATCTCCCTCTCCATACCTCTACAACCCAGTCTAACTCCCCCCTATATCAGTGATCCCTGTGATATCCGTAGTGGCAGTCCACCTCTCCCTCTCCGCTGAATCGGAATCCCCAACCCACCACCTCCTCCACCCCCTCCTCCACCACCTCCTCCTCTATCTCCACCATCTCCTCTCCCTCCTTCACCTGCCCTCAGTCCTCAACCTCCTACCCTCCTCTGTCTCTGTCCCCTCTCATCCTCAAAATCAAGCACCTGCTATGCTAAATCGGATATCTGTAGAATCGGATGCATTGCCCAGTACTGCGTGTACTCATCTGATACCCCTGCATCCACGACCCTTGGTCATATGTCCCAAGGCCTCACCTGCAGCGTCTGAAACTCCACTAGTTCCTAGTCATATAGCAGGTCTGGCCCCCATGCATATCTCTCCCAAATCACCTGAGCATACTCCCTTGATCCACTAGGCAATCCGTACTGCCGTCCAAACTGCCTCATCACTCTCCCCGGTACCTATCTCTCTACATGGTATGATGTGCTCCCAATGAGGAATCAGGTTATGAACACATAGGGTAGTGCCTCCGCATCATCATCCCAGGGCTCGCACTCCAGGTATGGTCACCATATAACTGCATCTAGATCATGTAATGCCTATTGCCACCACTCTAACTTCCCCAGGTGGGGCTGACTCATCATACCGCTATACATAAACATATACGGCTGATCCACTACGCAAAACCTAAAACTCACTGGTTGAGTCACTGGTAGGTGCTCCCAAGCCCAAATATGAAGCAGCATCACTCCCACTGCTAAGGAACCCCTCCCACAATAAACTACCTCATGAAGCTCCTGATAAAGGTGTGCCAGCACGCATGGCCCCCAAACAAATTGGGTCCCCTCGGTAATCATCATCTTGATCACCTGCCCCCACCCCACGGCCAGACCATATGATCGCCTGTCTGGACATAGAAGTCCTCCCACAATGCCTGATAGAACTGTTTGTAACGGCTCGTATAATGCAGCTATCTCCTCCCACGCAATGGAGCCATCATCAATGAACACATCCTCATCGAAGAACCTCTGAACTGCTAGAGTCCCCCATGATCTATCATACATGACCAGCTCCCCCCAAATCGAAATACGCAAGATCTGCCACACATCCTCCAAGGTCACTGTCATCTCCCCCTGTGCTAGATGAAAGCTGCACGTCTCGCTGTGCCACTGCTCTGCTAATTCCGTAATCAATCTGTGATTCATCTGAATTCACAGACATGTGCATCACATCATATAATCAAGTCATAGTAATACAATCGATCTCTGCCTTTTTCAACCAATCCTGCAACCCCTATGTCGTTGGATGTCTCTCGCATAACTGCAACATGCCTAGATCCTCCTGCACATGGGCATCCATCAATCATCATCAGTTGTTTTATTTCAAACTTTCTTAAGTTTAAACCTAGACTATCAACAAATACTTTGATCAAGTATCTTCGAGTCTCAATAGGTAAGCAATCATGGCAACCTAGACTTCACCAGGCATTTATCCTAAAAATGACCTAAGTCTCATCAGGCTGCTATGGTTCAAACAACTCCCACTTCACATCACCATCCATCCATCATTGGCATCAGGAGATTTTATTCACGCAAACTGGGGCATCTATTTTATCCTAACACAAAAGTGCTATTTTGCCCACAAAAGTGCTACTTACCTACAATAATGCTGAAATCCTAACAAAAGTGCTCAATCAGCTATCCAACAACGCTCAAATTGAAAAAGTGCTAGAACAACAACACAATAGTGCTTATCAATCAAATGTGCCTAAACTAGCCTACAATAGCGCTACAATTTTCAAAAGTGCTTAAATAGCACCTCAATAGCGCCATTGCGACACAGTAGCACTAGTTAATTGGACAATAGCGCCAAAACATAGTTTCAGCACTATTGTTCCAACTCAACTTGGACTCAGCAAAAGCATATCAAAAATGCATAAAAATTCAAATTTCAAATTTGCATACCACTGGTCCGTAGTCATTTGGCCACTAGAACTGACAAACTCGCTCGAGACGATGCTCTTCTACTAGTACCGGCATCCTCACTGCTACTCGCTCCTCTCGAAAGTCACTGTTAGAGCTCTGGTTTCGCACTGGTCACAGTCACAAATGATCTTGTTTTCACCTATTTCTCCCCATTTAAACCCTTCACAATCACCGTAACTTTCCCCCCGTTCACTGCCGTGGTCCCCGTGCACTTCCTGAGCCCCCCATTTCTCCATTTTCCCCCTGATTTCTTCTATTTTTCACCCACATTGCTAACTTCTTCTCTTCTAACACCATGCCAATTTTCATCATTTTTCGAGAGATCGCCTGATTTTTCAAAAAAAATTCAGCCCATCTCTCAAGGAGGCATACCACCCATTAAATTTACATTTTATGGGGCATTTCTTCACACCTATTTTTCTTTCTTTGAAACAACGCGATAAACCGCACCATCTCAAACAGGGGCAAATGTAGTCACACAAATCTGTCCACCTTAATTAAATAAATATTTGCTATTTATTTGATTAAAAATGCACTAGCCATGAGTTAATTAATTAATATTTAATTAATTCATCTTCAAACATTCTCCTATTAATTAAATAAATTATTCAATTTATTTTAATTAATTCAATTAAACCAAGTTCACAAATCAATTAAATAAATAAAATCTATTTATTTAATTAAATCCCCCTATTCCTCTTTTAAATAAATTAAATTAAACATTTATTTAAATCATTATCCCCCCCCCCCACTTGCATTTTCCTACAAATGCAACTTGCACACATTTATTGAAATAAATTAATTTTTTATTTTAATAAAATCCTATTTTCCCTCACCCACCAAATCTACTTGCAAATCTAATCCCCTTCTAGATTCTTCTAACCCCTCCCCAATTAGCCTAATCCATCCCCTAATTATTGTCACATTCTTAAGCAAAATGGAGTCACTTCGCAAAGACATCAAAAAGTCTTTGAAAAACATTTAATGCTTTGTGTGTCCAACAATTTAACCTCCAAAGTCTTCCAAAACCACTAATGGCTCTTACATGACCATTAATGGCTCTTACATAACCATTTATGGTTATTTCAACTTGTCTCCCCAAACATTTATTGCTTTGACCATGTTTATCCCTCTTGCCTTTTGCACAAGAGTTTATCCATTGGATAAAAGCTTTAGTATTTGAATAAAGAGTTTGTTCATTCAACTAACCTTGATCTGAACTCCCAAAGGTCATGTCAAGCATTTAATGCTTATTCCCTCTCCTCTCAACCTATCTCACATTAACACTTCTCATCCTGGGATTGGGTTGAAAGCCCTCACATGGATTTGAAATCATTCAATCCTGACCCTTGTTGAGATTGCTCAATTTCAACCATCCATTGCTCTGTTTTTCCTATAAATAGAGCTCATTTCTTCATAATCTAGATCCTGAAAACTTGTATGCATTTAACCTATAGGCATTTTAGAGAGCATTTAGCACAGCAATCTAATATCTTGTTATTTTTGTTAAAATCAATCATTTTTAATAGCATCTAGTATTTTAGCTTTTCATTTTACATTTGGAGGAAAATACTCAAATCTCAATCCTCCTTAAGCATCCATAGTGCAAAAAGCTACTGAGAGCTACACTATTTTGGAACTTGGAGAGGAGAGGAACAAAGTAGAAGGAGTCAAGAGCATGTTAGGAGGTATTTGGAGATGCCTCATCATATTTACTTCTTTAGTTAAATATTCTTTCATGTTCTTAGTATCTCTTTTGATATGCCTGTTTAGATTAGCTTTTGGTTAACTAACACTAATGATTTCTTGTGTCTTGTGTTGTTTGTCATTTGCTAACCTTGTCCATTTTGTAGAGCACCAGTAGTTATTAATTCATGCAATTGCATTATGCATGTTATTTGTGAATCAACATTGTCAGTAGGTGTTCGCACACGACTAGCTACATTTGAATATCTTATTTCAATTTCTTCAACATAGTATGAGAAACTTGCCCCTTACATGCAGGACATCTTTAGAATCACAACTAAAGCAGTTAAAAGTGATGAAAAGCTTGTTGCTCTTTAGGCTATAGAGTTTTGAAGTACTATTTGTGATGAAGAATTCATGAAGAATATGCAGCGGACTTTAGTGGAGATTTTGAGATTTTCATTTCCATTCTATAAACAAGTATTTGCCTGCAGAAGTGCAATAGTTCATGAGGAAGCAATGTTGACCATAGGGGCTCCTGTTTATGCTACTAGTGGTGAATTTTCTAAGTACATGCTAGAGTTCTATAAGTCATGTTTTGCAGGTAATCTTTTGAGATAAAGAAAGGACAGACCAAGAAGCATAAGAGATTTCATTCAGGGGATAAAGAACTTGATGCTTGTAGTCATAGGACTGAGTTAATGGTGGTAAGTATTTATCGAAGAAGAAGAACCCATACAGTTTGTCCTTGCGATCTAGTTCTTTGAAGAGGAGGTCAGATGGTTGATATTAGATTCAGAGGGAGTCTAACATATCATCAGAAGCAACCTTAGACAAGGAGGTCAGAAGGTTTATATTAGGTTCAGAGAGAGTCACACCATCATGAAGATATGCTTAATGCATTCTTCTCTGTGAGAGAGAATTTTGAGGAGCAAGCCCTTATTAATACACTCTTCTCTGTGAGGGAGAAGTTTGAGGAGAAGGCCCTTGTTTCACCCTCTGGGAGTAGTCATGGTGAATGTCATGATGAGATAAAAACATCATGTTGAGCAACTTCGTGATGGGCACTTGTGTTCATATGCATTCTCATACATGGGAGTAGCCATGATGGATGTCATCATGTTGAGTACCGTGATGAATCATGTTCCACCCTCTAGGAGTAGCCATGGTGGATGTCATTTCATGACTATATTTAACAAGGATTCCTCCCTAGCTAAGAGGGAGTGTTGATGTTGTAGAGGCTACCCTTTTGAAGAGACATATGGTGTCATTGAGGACCAACCCCTTGTGAAAGGGTGCCTCCCTCATATATATAGAAGATGTAAACTTATTCTCTGATCCATTCAATTTATGTGAAGAGCACTTTATATATTAGTTAGAGCAGATCGATCTTGTGAAGAAGGGCAATCAGATTTGTTCTTGTGAAATTTGCTTCAAGGAGTGAAGCAACATATATTGGGCCGATATTTTGCATTATTGCTAGATATATTTGATATATAAAGAAGACATTTATGCTGGGTGTTTCTCCCTCGAGTAGGAGGGTTTTCCCTTGGAGATCAAATTGTAGATATTCTGACCAAACCTCTTTCCAGAGTGAAGGTTGATCACTTCAGCAAAGGTTTAGGTATCATAGAAAGGTAATTTGCTTTGTAATATGTATTTGCATATCAATAAGATGTTTAATGTGTAAATTTCTTTGTCATGAAAGGACATTTTATATTTTATCCCCTGGGTTCATATCTAATAGGTGATGATCTCTCAAGATAATGAACACTTGTATGTAGACATTATAAGGTGATGATCTTATAATGTCCAAACTAGTTATCATGTTGGATCTCTAGTGTGTCATGGATGTGCCATGATTGTGTTGTGGTAAAACATTTATATAAGGTGTTTGTGCATATACCACAACTTGGATAAGATGAGAATTTATATCTTTCTCATATGATTACCCTCTAGTATTGCATGTTTAGGCAATATTGATATCACATGCTTAGGTGATATCCTATCATCACAAGGTTGACGTGATGGACATTTGTATCATGTGTTTAGGTGATACTTCATATCATGTGATTAGGTGATATGACATTTGTATAAGGTGTTTGTGCACGTACCACAACTTGGATAAGATGACAATTTAAATCTTTCTCATATGAATATCCTTAAGTATTACGTGTTTAGGCAATACTGATATCACATGCTTAGGTGATATCCTATCATCACAAGATTGATGTGATGGACATTTGTATCACGTGTTTAGGTGATACTTCATATCATGTGATTAGGTGATATCATCTTCTAGAGTGCCAGATTGAGTGAAGAATGCTAACTATCATTTGAATTGTGATGCTTGAATACATTGGTTGCATTTATCTTACCTAGCTAAGAGGGAGTGTTAATGCATGATAGCTTTGGTAAGATAAATGATTGAATGAGAGATAAATGAAGTCTCTCATTCAATCATTTATCCTATCGATAATAATGATGAAAACCTTCAAGCTATTAATCCTTCACTTGATAACCATTCTTCGTTTGCATATAATTAATCTATTCAATTCGATCAAATGCTTAATATCGATAATCATCCTATATCATTATTTATGTTCACTGATTACTAAATCATGCTAATGCATTATGATTTATATTGGTTAACATAATTAATAGTAAACAAATGATAAATTGAATTAACCAAACACCGATTAATATCGGGTGTTAATATAAGATGACACTGATTGATATCGGGTTATATGTGCACCGATTAATATTGGGTGGCATGATAAATTTTACCGATAGTTATCAATTGTTAAGCATACGCCAATAGTTATTGGTTGTTAAGGTTAAAGCATATGCTGATAGTTATCGGCTGTTAAGATTATGCAAACACCGATAGTCATCGGGTGTTAAAGTATAAACATATATCGGTTGGCATTGGTAATTAATATGCATTATGTGGTATTGACAAAGAGGCACAATCAAGTAATGTCTTGATCAGTCATGATGGATCAAGGCATTTCTTGATCGTACCCCACTTGTTATATACATATATCGAATTGGATTCATGAGAAAGGACATAGAAAATAATAAATGCTCCTCTCACCTGCCATACAAAAGAAGATAGTCAGATTTATATTTTAATCAGTATTACATAGAACAAGATAATATAAAATAGAATATAACTTGAATATTGAATCTAAATTGAACATCATTTACAAGAACAACACATGGGAGCTTGTTCCGAGACCTAAAGACAAAAATGTGACTAACACTAAATGGGTGTTTCACAATAAACTGAATGAAGTTGATGAAGTGGTTAGAAACAAAGCAAGATTGGTATGTAAGAGATGTTCACAGATGGATATAATTGATTATGAGGAGACTTTTGCTCCGATAGCTATAATTGAAGTTGCTAGATTGCTTCTTGCATATGCTACTCACAAGAATTTTAAGGTATATCAGATGGATGTTAAGTCAGCCTTTTTGAATGGTGATTTGGAAGAGGAAGTCTACATTGAGAAACGAGATGGATTTTCTTTATCAGATGATGGAGACATGGAATATAAATTAAAGAAATCACTCTATGGACTTAAGAAATCCCCTAGAGCCTAGTATGCTAGATTAGATAAGTATTTGATGAAATTGGGATTCTATAAAGGTACTGCTGATAATAATTTGTACTTTAAGGTTGATAATGATAACATTTTGATTGTTGAAGTCTTTGTTGATGACATTATTTTTGGAGGAGATGATGACTTTCAAAGTATGAAATTTGTTGATGATATGCAAAAGGAATTTGAGATGTCTATGATAGGTGAGATGAAGTTTTTCTTAGGATTACAAATTACACAGATTGATAAAGGTATTTTCATTTCTCAATCTAAGTATGTGAAGGAATTATTGAAGAAGTTTGGGTTAGATGATTCTAAACCTATTGGAACTCCGATGGTGTCTGGATGTAAGTTGTCTAAGCATGATGAATCTCAAAAAGTTAATTAGACTTTGTATAAATATATGATTGGTGGATTGATGTACTTGACTCAAACTAGGCCAAATATTATGCATTCTATTTATCTTTGTGCTAGATTTCAAGCTAATCCTAAAGAGACTCATGTTACTGCCATGAAGAGCATTTTCAGATACTTGAAGGGGACAATTGACTATGGTTTATGGTATCCAAAGAATGATGATTTCATGTTATGTGCCTATAATAATGTTTACTGGGCTGGTGATGTTGATGACCGGAAGAGCACTACCAACGGAGCTTTATTTTTAGGGAAGAATTTGGTTTCATGGTCGAGTAAGAAATAGGATGCTATATCTCTATCTACTGCATAAGTTGAATACATTCTTGTTGCTAGCAACCATACTTAGGTAGTTTGGATGAAGAAAATGTTGAAGGATATAAGAGTTGTTATATAGTGTGATAGTTCAAATGCCATTAATATTTCCAAGAATCAAGTACTGCATTCTAAAACAAAGAATATATCAATTAAGTATCATTTCTTGAGGGAGAAAGTCAGTGATGAAGAAGTTAGATTCAAGTATGTATCTACAAAGGATCAAATTGGAAATATTTTTACTAAGCCCTTTCCTGTAGATACATTTGTCTACTTGAGAGACAATTTAGGGGTCTCTGCCCCTCTTGATGAGAACTAGAGGCATTGAGTTGCATCAATACTATGGACTATAGAGTCTTATCTTCTTATCCGAGTTGATGAGTTGGTGCTTCTACTTAGCTAGAGTAGTCAGTGGGTGATTCAAATGTTCAGATTTGTGAGTTTATCCTAAGGGGGAGAGATTTCCCTTCTTAGAGGGAGAGAAGCATGATTTTTATTTTGTCTTTGGCATTATTGTCAAAGGGGGAGAGAAGCATGTGAGAAATTGCCTTATCTTTGAAGCTTTGTGTGTATGATCTTAGGGGGTGTTTGTTGGTAATTGCTGATGTTGATTTATTCATTTGCATTAATTTTTTTCATGTTCATATCTTGCCATCAATGCCAAAGGGGGAGATTGTTGGATATTGTTGCTGCTAGGATATGTTGTTGTCATTGATGTCAACATATTCCTATGTTTTGATGATCCGGTGATTACAAAGAGTTGACCTAGTTGGTTTATCTATTTGGGATGCTAAATCAATTAGAGATACTTCATTCTTTATTGATTCTATGCTATTGTGTGGTGATTTGATCAAGTTGAGGATTCTAGTATGAAGATTAGTTTTTTGTGTTCAATGTTGCAATTTTTTGATGTTTGATTCATTGTGCTCCGGTACTATCATATCTTAAGTCACAATTTTGGGAGAGTGTCCTAGATGTTCAAGTGAATCTTCATTTCAGATGGTTAATGATTTGGTGCTCCACAAGTTATCTTTCTAGTCCAAATTGTTGTTGTTAAGTGCTCTTGAGTGTTAGTGTTTTTATCAATGAAGATTTGATTAAGTGGTGTTGGTGCAACTATTGTAGATGGTTATAACATTCTGGTTGGCATTTCTCGATTGTGTCCTATTTGTTTTGGTGGTCTACATTCATCATTGTGAGTGGTATTGAAGATCTTTTGGTCCAGTGATATTCTTCATGTTATGTAGTATTTTTGGTGGTGTACTATCCTATAGTTGATCTTCCAGTGATATTCTTCATGTTATGTAGTATTTTTGGTGGTGTACTGTCCTATAGTTGATCTTGGAGAGATTTCTGATGGTGATTCCTATTTTTGGATTTGATTTGGGTCCATGCTATGTCATCTATGGAATTGTATTGGTCGAGTTGTTGATTTATGTATCATGTGATGTAATTTTGTATTTATGTATTGAGGGTTTGAGTCAATCTTGTACTAAAGGTTGATGAATTGTATAAATAGGTAATAGATTCATGTAATTCAGGATGGTTGTTGTGTCTTTATCAAAGAGTGGTGTAGGTGTGAATAAGATAATTCATCTTTATTTATTTAATTAATTCATTTATCCTCTTCTAGCCTTATTTCTCATTTAAATAAATTCATTTATTTATTTAAATTATCCTTTTCCTAAATTAAATAAAAATCTTATTTATTTAATTATCCCACTTCTTCTATTAATTAAATAAATATTTATTTATTTAATTAATTCATTAACCTTTTTCTACCCATGACACGTGTCATTCATCCCTTAATTCATACACTACCTAGCCCTTTCATTATTTTATTATTTCTTTTACCTACCCTCTAATCATAGCCGACCTCCTTTTACACCTCTCAATCTTATCCCTCCATTTCTTATAGTGTCTTCTATATAAGAGGATGCTTCCTTCATTATCGAACCCTAACTAATCATTCATCTTAAGGACTTGACTACATTACGATCCTACTTGCAACCACATTCCATTCTTTGTTGAGCTCTTGTGCACATAAAATCTGAGAGAAAATATATCAAGCAAGATCAATGGAGATAGGAAGAATGGAGATCCAAACCCTATTGCACATGTGATGGTATAATATTTATGATTTCATTTGATTTTCATTGTCTTAGGTAATCTTCATATGTTATGGTGGATCTTTGTTGTTGTTAGGCTAGGGTTTGGTGGTTGAATTCATTTAGCCTTTCAATATCATTATTATTGTTATCCATTTTCACCATATACAAGTTCATCTTAACCGGATTGTAGTCTAAATATTATTGTAAGGTAGTGAACCTTCTCTAAGGGTTGGAGCCTTTTGGATCATCATCTTTTGATCAATAAGCTCTAGGTAGTGTGCTTGCATGCATGTGCATTCCCCATTGTAATATTTACACATACTATTGCAGAGTATCATCTTATTGTGGGTAGGTTCCCATCATGGTTTTTCCCTTAATCGAGTTTTCCACATCAAAAGCTTGGTGTTATGTGTGTTGTTGTTCTTGTTACAATTAATCTAAGATTGTGCTTAGATGTTTAATTTGGTGAAAACTAATTCTCCCCCCCATTTTTTCTTCATTGTTGTTGCTAACAATTCTAGATGCTAGGAGACAAACAACAAGTAAGGAAGATGAGAACTTGAAGGAATATGTATTAGTAAATCTTTGTTTAGTTATTTCTAAGGAAGATATAGATAGATTTCTTCAGTTAGCAAAGAATGAGTTCAAAAGCAAGAACAGGGTAAACAAGATCATGTTCGGTAGTATTCATGAAGTTTCTAAGGAAATAGAAAAGATTTTGACAAAACTAATGTCAGATAATCGGTATCAAGTAAATCAGGAAAAAGGACAAGGTGACTCTAATCCAAAAATTGGCTAGACAATGAATGACACTTCTTCTCTAGATATTCGAACTATTGAGATAGAAGAAGTTGAAGTTGAAGATGCAGGTAAAGCATATGAGGGTAAGGACATGAGTGGTAACCTTGTGATTCTTGGAAAGGAAGAAGATGGAGAGAAGATTGTTGAAGTTGAATAGGTGGAGGTGACGGTTGAAGTTGAGGTAACAGACACCGAGAAATCAGTGAAGGGGAAGTAGATCCTTGTAGAGGATTCATAATTCATACAAGGCCCCATTAACTTAGCTTCTCAATCCCCTATCCAGGCACTCAAGTTGGGAGAATTTTCTCAAGCTCATGCCTTCATTTTAGAAGGATTCATCAGACACTCCATCTGAGCAATTGAAAAGGTTAATTAACTCTGTGAACAATCACTTTCAATCCTTTGAAAAATCTGCTAAAGAGAAGGCCCAAAATGAGTTTAATGCAAGAAGGCTCCAAACATTGAGGAAGATGATTATTGATGACAAAGTCACTCTAGACACTTGTGTAAAGGGCATTCAGGATAGTCTATTTGAGGGAGTAAAAATTTATATGTCATGTTTATCATTATTTAAATTCATTATCAGTCTCTTTGAGCAGTCATGAAAACCAAGTGATATCTTTGCTGGAAAAAATCAGGAGGTTGTGTCTGGGAAAAGAGCGAATAATTAGTAGAGTTTGTGAACTTAGGAGTCTCATTACTCCCAAGTTGGATATCATGATTAGTGGTCTGGAAGATGCCCAAAGTGCCATGAAATACAAGGAGCCGACAAATCTCAAGTCAACAAAGGCACTTGCATACTTGTTCAATGGGATCCTACATTTTCCATTGATGTCAAAGGGGGAGAGTAGAGGAGTGAAAAATGTTGATCTTAAGGGGATTTGTTGATTTTTGGAGTATGGTAGTCATATTTTTGGTTGCAATGTATATATCTTGGTTTTGGTCCGACATTTAGTCATTTTTCACTAAGTGTTGTTGTAGTCACACAAATCTATCTAGCTTAATTAAATAAATATTCTCTATTTATTTGATTGAAAATCCAATAGCCATCAGTTAATTAAATTAATATTTAATTAATTCATCTCCAAACATTCTTCTATTAATTAAATAAATTATTCAATTTATTTTAATTAATTCATTAAATCAAATTCAAATCAATTAAATAAATAAAATATATTTATTTAATTAAAATCCCCCTTTTCCTCTTAAATAAATTAACATTTATTTAAATCATTTTAAACCCCCCCCCCACTTGCATTTTCCTACAAATGCAACTTCCACACATTTATTGAAATAAATGAATTTTTATTTTAATAAAATCCTATTTTCCCTCACCCACCAAATCCACTTGCAAAATCTAATCCCCTTCTAGATTCTTCTAACCCCTTCCTAATTAGCCTAATCCATCCCCTAATTATTGTCACATTCCTAAGAAAAATGGAGTCACCTCTCAAAGACTCCAAAGTCTTTGAAAAGCATTTAATGCTTTGTGTGTTCAACAAATTAACCCCCAAAGTCTTCCAAGACCATTAATGGCTCTTACATGACCATTTATGGCTCTTACATAACCATTTATGGTTATTTCAAACTTGTCTCCCCAAACATTTATTGTTTTGACCATATTCATCCATTTCACATTTGCACAAAAGTTTATCCATTGGATAAAAGCTTTATCCTTTGAATAAAGAGTTTATTCATTCAACCAACCTTGACTTTAACTCCCAAAGTCATGTCAAGCATTAAATACTTATTCCCTCTCCTCTCAACCTATCTCACATTGACACTTCTCATCCTGGGATTTGGTTGAAAGCCCTCACATGGATTTGAAATCATTCAATCCTGACCCTTGTTGAGATTACTCAATCTCAACTATCCATTGCTCCATTTTTCCTATAAATAGAGCTCATTTTTTCATAATCCAGATCCTAAAAACTTGTATGCATTTAAGCTATAGGCATTTTAAGAGAGCATTTTACCATAATCAACTAATATCTTTTATTTTGGATAAAATAAATCAATTTTAGTATCAATAGCATAGTATTAGCTTTTCATTTCACATCTAGAGCAATACTACAATCTCAATCCTCCATAAGCATCCATAGTGCAAAAAGCTGTTGAGAGCTACACTATTTTGGAACTTGGAGAGGAGAGGAACAAGGGAGAAAGGAGCTAAGACCATGCTAAGAGGCATTTGGAGATGTCTCATTATCTTTGTTTCTTTAGTTAGATATATTAGCGTGTTTTTAGTGTCTCTCTTGGTATGCCTTTTTAGATTAGTTTTTGATTGACTAACACTAACGATTTTCTTGTGTCTTTTGTGTTGTTTATCTTAGACTAACCTTGTCCCTTTAAGGGGGCATCATTTGGTGAACCCGACATGAATGTTTTTGTATTTCTTCAGGACATTTTTCTGAATGTTTTTGGTATTTTCTGGTATGCAGGGGAGCTTGATGCTTTGTACAGCTTAGGTATAAAACCGTTTGAGGTGCATGCTGTTGATTGGATTTGTGAGCAGTTCTCCTTCTGATATGCCCCAAACCTGAATACAGCAGTGACAACATATGGGCCCAACCAGTTTGATTCAAACTTGCCCTGATGTTCTCTGTTTGGCTGGTTGCGAGGATTCTCTTGTAGAACAAGATCACCTACCTCAAATGTACGAGATCTAACTCGGTGATTGTAGCTTCTGCTCATGCGCTGCTGATACGCTTTTAGATGGTTGTATGCAGCTTGTCATTTCTCATCAAGTAATTCTAAGTCCTGAAGGCGTGAGACTCTGTATGCTTCATCATTGATGAGATTGTGCAAAGGAACTGATAATGATGGTATCTCAACCTCAATAGGTAAGATAGCTTCTGCACCATAGACCAGTGAGTAGGGGGTTGCACCTGTAGGGGTTCGAAAGCTAGTTCGATATGCCCATAGTGCTGGATTCAGTTGGACATGCCAATCACGACCGGCATCATTGACTATTTTCTTTAGGATCCTCAATATGTTTTTATTGGATGCTTCGACCTAACCATTGCCTTGTGGGTAATAGGGAGTGGAAAAGCGGTTTTGGATGTGAAATTTCTCACAGAGTTCACGGACATCCTGATTTTTGAAAGGAAGACCGTTATCTGTGATGATGGACATGGGTACACCATACCGGCAGATGATGTAATTGAGGGTGAATGAGGCGATCTGCTTGCCAATGACTTGGGTAAGTGGAACAACTTCGATCCACTTTGTGAAATATTTAGTGGCGGTAATAATGAATTTATGGCCGTTAGATGAAGATGGGTGAATCTTACCCACAAGGTCAAGGCCCCATTGAAAAAAAGGCCATGGCGTTGTGATTGGTTGCAGTTCCTGGGCTGGTGCATGTATCAGGTCACCGTGAACTTGACATTTCTTGCATTTTCTGACAAAGTAGTAGGAATCCTTTTCCATAAATGGCCAATAGTATCCATTGCGCATGAGTTTCTTGGCTAGTGACAGACCACTTGAGTGAGTCCCACAAATTCCTTCATGTACCTCTTCCAAAGCCTTTGTTATCTCACCTTGTTCTAGACATCGAAGGAGAGTACCATCAAGACCGCGTCGGTATAGGGTTTCGGCAATAATGGTATATCGAGCAGTTTGGCAAATAAAGGTTTTACGTTGGTTATTCGATTGGTCGGGAGGAAGGGTGTGATCACGGAGATAGGTGTAGAATTCACCGTACCATGGGGATTCAGAACTGATAAGGCGACATATTATTTCGGATTTGGGGATATCATAATCGAGAATCCAAAGCTGCTCTACCAAGAACTCGTAGCGTGTTGAATTCTGTGGAAGATCTAGGAGAGATGCGATGGTAGCCATAGCATCGGCAGCTTGATTCTGATCTCTTGGTATCTGCTCAAAAGTGATAGTAGTAAATGATGTCTTTAGATTTTCCACCATTTGCTTGTATGGCATGATTTTATCATCCTTGGTCTGATATTCATCAGTTTCTTGTCGAATGACCAGTTGTGAGTCGCCATATACTTACAGTTCTTGTAATTTCCATTGTACGGCTAGCCTGAGTCCTGTGATCAAGGCCTCATATTCTGCTATGTTGTTTGTGCATGGAAATGTGAGCCTGTAGGACTTCGGTATGCTATCACCTTGAGGTGTGATAAACAGAATTCCTGCTCCCGAGCCATGCCTAGTGTATGAACCATCAAAGTATAGTTTCCATGGTTGTGCCTCTGTGATCATGAATATCTCTTCATCTGAAAATTGGAAATGAGAGGATGATCGCTTATGAGTGGTGCATCGGCCAACTGATCTGCAATAACCTGCCCTTTGATAGCCTTACGGTCCACATACTCGATGTCAAATTCACTTAGAATCATCACCCATTTGGCCAAGTAGCCTGTCAATGCTACTTTGCTGAGTAAATACTTGAGTGGATCAATCTTTGCAATGAGTTGTACCTTGTGTGTTAACAGATAGTGCCTCAGTTTAGTGGCTGCCAGGATTACTGCTAGACAAGCTCGCTCAATAGGTGTGTAATTGAGTTCATAGCCAACCAATGTATGAGAAATGTAGTAAACAGCACACTCTTTTCTTTCTGCATTATGTTGTGCCAGTAGTAAACCCAATGCTGTACTTGTTGCTGAGATATATAGTAACAACGATCGACTTGGATCGGGTAGCATCAGCAATGGTGGATTCATGAGATAGTCTTTAAGTGTCTGAAATGCTTGCTGGCATTTGGCATCGCACTGAAAGTGGATGTTCTTGTGTAACAGGTGTGTGAATGGGTGACACTTATCAGCCAACTGTGCAATGAATCTACGAATGGATTGAAGCCACCCTTGTAATGTCCTTAGCTGACTGATATTCTTTGGAGGTGGCATGTCCATGATTGCCTTTACCTTTGCTGGGTCGACCTCAATACCTTTGCTTGAGAAAATGTATCCTAGAAGCTTCCCGGAGGTTACTCCAAAGACACATTTCTTTGGGTTGAGTCGAACACGGTATTGTTCCAGTCTATCAAAGATTTTATCTAAGATGTGGAGATGTCCTTCTCTGGTGAGTGATTTTGCTAGTAAGTCATCCACATAATCTTCCATCATAGTATGTATCATGTCATGGAAGATGGTGGTCATTGCTCGTTGATAGGTTGCTCCTGCATTCTTTAGACCAAAAGGCATTACATTCTAGCAATATGTGCCCCATGGACAAGTGAAGGTTGTCTTATGTTGATCTTCTAGTGCGATCTTTATCTAATTGTATCCTGAAAAGCCATCCATGAGCGAATGCATGGCATGTCCTGCTGTTAGATCCACTATAATGTCAATATTTGGTAGGGGGAAGTCATCCTTGGGATAGGCCTTATTTAGATCTCTGAAGTCAGTACAAATGCGGATGCCCCCTTTTGGTTTTTCGACAGGCACAATGTTGGATATCCATTCTGCATAATCAATTGGTCTAATGAAACCAACATCTAGTTGTTTCTTGAGTTCTGTTTTGACTAGCACTGCAATCTGGGGATGCATCTTACGAAGCTTCTGCTTGACAAGTTTGGCTCCTTCTGCAATGGTGAGGTGATGCATGACTAAATCAGGATCAAGCCCAGGCATGTCTGCATATGACCATGTGAAATTGATCTGACGCTTCTGGAAGAACTCTAAAAACTTAGGCTATTCCTCTGGAGTGAGAAGAGATGCCAGATGTATGATATGAGGATTTTTAGGAGTCCCCACATTGTATTCTTTGGTTTCCTTGATGAGAATCATTGATTGTTCCTATTGTGCATTAGCAGGGAGGATGTCAAACCCTTCATCTTCAGGCACCTCAGAGAAGTTTTCACCATTGGATACGCTCTTTCTTTTTACTTTTGTTGGATCAAATAGTGCCACAGTGTGGTTTTCACTGGAAGATCCATGTTTTATAGTTATATTTTTGTAGCTGAAAGGTTTGGCATCCGCGCTAAAGTATGCTCTGCTATTATGTTCAATGGCAAATCTAGCTTTGTGATCCCCGCTTGGTAGATTTATCCCTTAATTCCAAAAAGTCAATGATAGCCTCATCGTTTTGGAAGAAGTCAAGACATGGGGGATTTGGTTGGTTCCATTCGATGAGTTCAGGGTGGATAATGGGCATTACTTCATCAATTAGGTTAAGTGCATTAGATGTATCAGTGAGGGTTAAGACAGTGTGGTGAAGGTCGTTAATGGTACTCTCCCTGTCAGAATCAGGCGTAGGATGAGACGTAGGGTCTGTGGAAGATGTTTCCAGCTTAGGTACCCAAGTGGTCTTTATCTGTGCTTCTCCATAAACAGGGATGTCTTTGCATGGTGAAGGTGGTGATGTGTCTTCCTCATCTGAAGTGTTAAGCTGTACAAAATCAAATTCCCATTCATGTGAGTCAGTCTCTGAGTCACTTTCCAGCATTCGATTACTATACCATACTGGGATGTCTTTTGAGTTAAACATTGTAGGTGTGATTGGTGTTGTAGGAAGGTTGATGTGGATTAAAGAATCTGATATGGGGAGTATCAGTAATATTGACTCAGTGGTTTCTGCAAGAACTGCTGGTGCCATAGATACGGCTACGGGTTCTGATACAATTGCTGCTGTTAATGGGATTACTGGCTCGCTTGGTGGGATGATTGTTATTGTAGATGGTGGTATTGGGGTTGTGAGCCTTGATGGGGTAGTTGGGATGGTGCTTGAGGCTACTTTAATGATGAAAGGTGTCCTTTTTGCAGTAGGCTGACAGAATGGTTTGCTGGGTTGTCCTTTAAATTTGAGTTTAGGAAAGATCTCTTTTTCAAAACCTAGGCCTGTATTACCTTTGGGCTTGAATTCTGGCAGCAGAGGTTCATGTCATCCTTGTTTGCAATATCCCAAAGCACTCTAACCATCATACCCCATTCTTTGCATAATGATGAGACCTTTGCCATACTGATCCGTAGGAAGTGTAACTCATGGTATATCAGTGATGATGGGATCTTTATAGATCCATTCCGCTAGGTCCTCATCTTGTGTTTCTTCCTCTTGACTCTTTCCAAGGATGAAAGGCATCAAAGCACATGCTGGCATGATCAGTGGTTGCTGGAGTAACTGCTGTGGTTTACCATGTGTTCTAGGAGAAGTGGGCATTTGTCCCACACAAAAGAGTTGACTCAAGTTGTATTCCCCAGGACCATCCTCTGCTACTTTCATCTTAAGCTATTCTTACTTGGGTATAGTGGTGTTTGAACTGGCAAGAGAAGTAGGACTTATATATGATGTGGAGGAAATGGCTTCTCTATTATTAGGAACAGTAATCTCTGGTTGATGGCTGATATTATGGCAAAATGCAAAGCGATTTGCATCACCCAGGATTGTCATCTCTGCACCATTATGTGGGAACTTGATACATTGATGGTAGGTAGATGGTACGGCTTGCATAGCATGTATCCAAGGTCTTCCTAACAATAGATTGTATGGCAGAGGAAGGTCCAGAACCTAGCAGATGATGTGCTTTACCACAAGGCCCACTCGGATTGGTAGTACCACAGCTCCTTTGAATGAATGCTTTGCATCATCATAGGCTTTGATCATGATCTTCTTACGGGGATCCACTGATTCTATTGCATATCCCAATGCTGTGACCAACTATAGTGTACAAATGTTCAGGCCTACTCCATTATCGATCAAGACTTGCTTGATCCTATGTTGGTTGATAAATCCTTCGATGTGGAGTGAGGCATTATGAGGTTGCTGGAAGGAAGAGTTGTCACTTTTAGAAAAAGTGAGACAATGTGATGACTTTAGACTTCCAACCATGGCTTGAAATTGGTCTGTATTCAAGTTTGCAGTGACTGACGCCTCTTGGAGTGCTTGATCCAAGATAGTTTTATGAGATGGTGATAGGCGCAATAGTTCTAGAATGGATATAAGTGCAGGGGTTTTGTCTAATTGTTCCACAACATTATACTACTTTGGGATGGAGGTGGTGCCTTGTGGAGCTGCTTTGATGGTAACCTTGCCATGATGTGTAACAACATTGCAATTTGAGTTGGTATTTTTGAAGGTTATAGTTGCAACTTGTTCATTGGCATCATACAAATGATTTATAGTGTAATTATACATAGCCTATGTATAATCAGTGGTATCAGTGTCTCGCCTAGAAGTGGAAGGGCCCCTTTGATCTTGTGATGGAAGTGGATTTTTGAACATTAGATGATCATTATTGGTTGTTTTTGAGTCATGTCCTTCAATTTCGATTTCTCCTTGATAAATAAGGTCTTGGATGAGATCTTTCAATCAGTGACAATTACTTGTCTTGTGTCCTCTTCCTTGATGGAATTTGTAGTGTTCAGTATCTCTCCACCATGCCGGTTTGACCTGAGGCTCATAGTTTGATAGTTTAGGTAGAGTGACCAAATTTTGAGAAATGAGTTATCGCAAGACAGTTTCAATGGGTTCCCCTAAGGGAGTGTATGTTCGTTTTTGTTTTTGCTGACGACATCTTGGTTCACCATGAGATGTGATGCGACCTTGATTGGAAGGAACATTTGTGTTATTCTGAGGTGGAGGATTTTGTCCTACAAATCGAACCACTGGTTGTGCATTTTGGATAGTCTGGGCATCCACAACCCCATCATTGACGATATTCTTCTTTTTGTTCCAAAAGCTTGGTTTATCACTATTGAAGCGCGAGCGAGCACCATCTTTTGGTTCATTAAAGATTTTGATGAGTCCTTTCTTGATGAGTGCCCGTTCGCATTTTAAACCCTTGGTGATCATATCATTAAAAGAGTCTGTGTCTTTGACATCCAGGTGAAATTCCATTTCTTCGTTTAAGTTGGAAATGAATATTTCCACTAGTTCTCATTTAGGTAACTGAAGAGAACGTCTGCTATAAATTTGGCACCATCGTTGCAGGAATACTGAGAATAGTTCACCTGGTTTTTGTTTGGTGTTGCACAGATCAACCATGGTGATGTCGCATTCAATGTTATGAGAGTAATGAGCGAGGAATTTCTGGATGAGTTCCTCAAATGTTCTAATGCCACCTGGTAGGCGGGAAAACCATGATGTGGTTGCTCCTCCCAAGCTTTGGGATTAGGTATGTGTCTTCATATGCCACTTCAAGACAAGCGGAATGAAATTCTCTGACATGATCACGAGGATCTCCCTTTCCTCTATATTTTTTGAATTTTGGTGTTTCGAACCCGCATGGAAAGGGTGGCATGTAAAGATTCCTATCAAAAGGATAGGGATAGATGTCATTGAGTGAGAATTGGTTAGTCTTGACACCACTATGAAGTTGTTGGGCGAGATTCTCGACTTGTTGCCGCAACATCTCCATTTCATTTGGAGGAGGAGGTGGTGGGTTACCTCGAGGAATGTTATATCTGATGGGATCTCTACCTCTTTCCTCTTCATGGCGACTTTGTCTTTCTGATGCTTGTCTTAATTGGGCAAGATCAAAGTCAGAGGGGAGTTTTGCTGCTTCTTGAGCGAATTTTAAGAAGTGAGCATCTGCATTGCTCCTGAGTATTTCGTCAAACAGTCTATTAAAGAGAGGGTTATGCTGGGCCCTTTCTATTGTTGCAGGAGTAGGAGTACTTGGGTTTTCATCATTCGCATTTCCTCCAAGTGCTTCTTGAAATTCATTGAGATTTTCCTCCTCTTCTTCCTCAATTTCTATTTCTCGTTGCCGTGACTGTGATCGGGTTTGAGCCATTTTGCTTGCAAGTTTTTGTTGAAGTTTATTGAAGATGATGATGAGTTTTTGATGAAATGAGAGATTGATGGTTGGTGATTTGTGTTGCACATAGATCTCTAGCACTTTTTAAGGTAGATGTAACCGAAATTCCTTCTTTGAATTGCTTGTTTGTTTGATAAGATTTGATGTGATAAGGTGTAGAGCAATCTAAGATGTGTTACAGATTGAACTACCTAGTAATGAGAGGATTCACTCATGAACTAGTTTTAACCTGCGTAGATGTGTCTCTTAGGATGAGCTTATCCTAGATGTAGAAACAATCTAAAAAGTGATGTGATGGTATTTGATTCAAGCAATATCTAAAAGAGAATTTTGGGAGAAGAACCTCTTAATATTTTGAGAGTTGGAATGGATTGATGATGAAGTGATGATGGATGAAAATGTTTTCAACTTTCAATAAAAACTTTGTGTTACAAATGGAACAAATTCTACCTCTTCCCTTTCGGGCATTGGTGGTATTTCTCGAGCTGTGTTGTATGTGATATAGATGTTTGGGAAGAAGTTGGGATTAATCGTACCTCCTTGATTTTTGTGATAACTCAGAGCCCTATATTGCATAAAAGCTCTACGGTTCAATGATTCAGAATCAAATTTGTTTGGTTTGCCTTGAAGGTAGAGACGCATGTGATGCAGAAAGACTCTATGTGAGACAAAGATTTGTCTATTTATATAGAAGAACTTTCTTCTTTTGATCAAAGCCTTTGAGCTTAATGGTCTTCTTTTCAAGTTGATATTCTGGTGATGCTTCTTCTTTCACAAGATGTGAAGAATGGTCATAAAAATTTGACTCTTTGTTGTTTGCACTTTGTTTTTGATGTGTTTTGTTGGATGAATACTTTGTTTTTGGAAGTGATTTTCTGATTTTTCTTTGACAAGAAAACAAAGCAAGCACACAAACACAAGAATGTTGCCTCCAAAGGCACAAATGAGTATGGGTCTAGATTAACCCAATCCTTGGAATTGTATATGACCCTTCCTTTAGATGTATTTTAAGGTGTATTTCCAAAGCCTGAAGTCAGCTCAATTTGCACTAGGTCTTTAAAACGAACACACTTCAAACACTTTTTATCCCTAAGGTCAAATGGCCAGTTGTGATAAATTTAGCCCACATCTTGATATTTCTTCGACTTTGGTACTACATACCTTATGAATCCTACCGTGGTAGGTAAGGATGTGATATACTAAGTCTTGCACGAGCATAACAAATAGATGATCCCTATGATGGGGGAGTCACCACTTTTATCAAGTCACAAGTGACTTTTCAAAAAGCTATGTTTCTACTCAAGGAAATAAGTATGGTGAGTATCTTGGGAGCAAAACCATCTATGCTCTTGCACTAAATTATATCACAAATATCCTCAATCAATAGAATGGGTGCTCTACTATTTAAAGGTGTTTAGTCATGTTTGATGTTTTTGGACATAAGTTCATTTTGCAGTGACTCACTTAAGAGCCTTGTAACTGGTGGTGGGGCCCATTTGTCCTTTCGGCTAGTTACACTGTAGGAATAGCTATACCCAAGGCTATAGCTTTCGCTCTCACCTGATTTCTATAGTGGCTTGAAGGATTTACCGCTCGAGGTTGTTCTCAAGAGTATCAATCCCTTGGCAGGCCTCTCTTAAAAAGATAAAATGTGAGTGTTACTAACACTTTTCTCTTGCACCTAGGACCACGAAAGCCAAGGGAGAGGATAGTGTGTGTTAGAGGTAGGACCACTCGACTGACTTTTTGCACAAGTGTGACAAACACAAAATTCACTTGTTCTTTTTAATCCATCATCGCAATGTGATCTAACTATTTGGAGATGTTGCTCCAACAGTCATGGTGTTCTTTTTAACTTCAAAAGCAATGTGTTTTGTAATCTAGAATTTGAAAATCCTGGTCAACTTAATGAAAAACACGTTTACTTGAAGTAAAATTTGTTTTGCCGTAAATCAAAACAAGTGGATTGTGCTTTTTATTTGCCTAAAAACTAAAGTGTGGCTTGTGATTTTTAAGTTTGATTCAAAAAAGAAAATTTGTTTTGTTGATTTTAAGCACCAAAACAAAATGTATCCCTAACTTGCAATGAAAGCAAAATTTGAAGTTGTTGTTCTTTTTACCTTGCAATAAAGAAAGATGAATTTTCTTTTTAAGCACCAAAACAAGTTTGAGGTTCATTTTATGCATTCCAAAATAAAATGTGAGGTTTATTTTAATTTGTGCAAGAAGGAAAAATGGATTCTTTTTAACCAACTTTTGTTGAAAGAAAGTAAAAAAAAAACTTTTAAAGCATCTAAACTAACTCCTTCCTCTATACAAAAGGATTAGAACCTGCATAAAAGACAATTAGTGAGAAAAATCCACATGTTTTGGTGGGCTTCTACAAGCCTAAAATTTTTGGTTTTTATTTACAAGGAATTTTCATACAACTCTCTGTTACAATAGCGCTAGTCTGTGTTTGAACAGAAGCGCTATTTAACACAAAAGCACTAAAAGAACAGGAATGACAGAGAAGCAAAAGTGCTAAAAGTTTATCAATAGCGCTAGCATAACGACAAAAGCACTAAAAATGCTTCAAAAGCGCTGAAATTTGGACAATAGCGCTATTGTAAAAATAATAGCGCTAAAAACCTGGGTGTCGGTAGCACTAGAACATGTTCAATAGTGCCAAAGTGCAACCTGTGTGACACTTTCAACAGTCAGACATGTTAGTTTTCCAAAAAAAATAATGATATTTTGGTGTTTGATTCACGTCGGGTTCACCAAATGATGCCCCCCTAAATGGACAAGGTTAGTCTAAGATAAACAACACAAAAGACACAAGAAAATCGTTAGTGTTAGTCAATCAAAAACTAATCTAAAAAGGCATACCAAGAGAGACACTAAAAACATGCTAATATATCTAACTAAAGAAACAAAGATAATGAGACATCTCCAAATGCCTCTTAGCATGGTCTTAGCTCCTTTCTCCTTTGTTCCTCTCCTCTCCAAGTTCCAAAATAGTGTAGCTCTCAGCAGCTTTTAAAACTATGGATGCTTATGGAGGATTGAGATTGTAGTATTGCTCTAGATGTGAAATGAAAAGCTAATACTATGCTATTGACACTAAAAATGATTTATTTTATCCAAAATAAAAGATATTAGTTGATTATGCTAAAATGCTTTCTTAAAATGCCTATAGCTTAAATGCATAGAAGTTTTCAGGATCTGGATTATGAAGAAATGAGCTCTATTTATAGGAAAAATGGAGCAATGGATGGTTGAGATTGAGTAATCTCAACAAGGGTCAGGATTGAATGATTTCAAATCCCTGTGAGGGCTTTCAACCCAATCCCAGGATGACAAGTGTCAATGTGAGATAGGTTGAGTAGAGGGAATAAGCATTTAATGCTTGACATGACTCTGGGAGTTAAAGTCAAGGTTGGTTGAATGAATAAACTCTTTATTCAAAGGATAAAGCTTTTATCCAATGGATAAACTCTTGTGCAAATATGAAATGGATGAATATGGTCAAAACAATAAATGTTTGGGGAGACAAGTTTGAAATAACCATAAATGGTTATGTAAGAGCCATAAATGGTCATGTAAGAGCCATTAGTGGTCTTGGAAGACTTTGGGGGTTAATTTGTTGAACACACAAAGCATTAAATGCTTTTCAAAGACTTTGGAGTCTTTGAGAAGTGACTCCATTTTGCTTAGGAATGTGACAATAATTAGGGGATGGATTAGGCTAATTAGGAAGGGGTTAGAAGAATCTAGAAGGGGATTAGATTTTGCAAGTGGATTTGGTGGGTGACGGAAAATAGGATTTTATTAAAATAAATTTTCATTTATTTCAATAAATGTGTGCAAGTTGCATTTGTAGGAAAATGCAAGTGGGGGGGGGTTTAAAATGATTTAAATAAATGTTAATTTATTTAAGAGGAAAAGGGGGATTTTAATTAAATAAATATATTTTATTTATTTAATTGATTTGAATTTGATTTAATGAATTAATTAAAATAAATTGAATAATTTATTTAATTAATAGAAGAATGTTTGGAGATGAATTAATTAAATATTAATTTAATTAACTGATGGCTATTGGATTTTCAATCAAATAAATAGCAAATATTTATTTAATTAAGCTGGATAGATTTGTGTGACTACAATTATCGATAGGATAAATGATTGAATGAGAGACTTCATTTATGTCTCATTCAATCATTTATCTTACCAAAGCTATCATGCATTAACAGTTCTTCTCAATCTAATTCAACTCTTTTTCCATATATTTTATCCAATTCTCATCTTTACATGCTTCTACATATTTAGGCTTAATCTTGGAAATCAAACATATCTTTTTAGCAGCAATCCTTCTCATAGTCATCACACCTTTACTTTAATCACCAATAATCTAATTTTCTGAATGATTCAATCTCACATACCTCACAATCTTCTAATTATTCTGATTCTCAGGTTCTTGAACTTCTTCACCGACAGCAGCAATATCTAGATTAACTGTCACTATCAGAGACTTTTCCTTTAAGATCTCAGTCTGCAAAGGATTTGAAATAATGTCTTGGTCATCAAATTGATATCCACATGCTCTGATGTGCTTTCCATAACATTCATCCACATTCACATTTTCACTTTCCACTATCTTCTTCAACCTCTTATTGTAACACCGGTAGGCCTTTCTCTTTGTATAATAACCTAAGAAGATTCTTTTATCACATCTTGCATCAAACTATATCCTTATCTCTCTTGATATAACATTTGCTTCTAAAAAATTTGAAATATCTAACTGTAGGAACATGACCAAACCATAACTCATAAGGAGTCTTATTGGAATCACCTTTTATATGCACCCAGTTGAATCTATACACAATAGTGCTAACAACTTCTCTCCAAAAGGTTTGTGCAACATTTTCTTCAATCAACATAGTCCTAGTAGCATCCAAAATGTTTTTGTTCTTCCTTTCAACAACTCCATTTTGCTGAGGGGTTCTAGGAGTAGATAATTGTCTTCTGATTCCATTCTTCTCACATAACGAAACAAACTCACCAGATGTAAATTCTCCTCCTTTGTCAGATCTCAGGCACTTTACCTTCAACCTTGTCTCAATCTCTACCTTATCTTTGAATATCTTGAATTTCTCCAACACTTTTCATTTCTCCCTTAGAAAGGTAACCCACATCATCCTATTATAGTCATCAATCAGCAACATGAAATATTTGTCACCTTGCACACTTCTCACTCTTGTAGGACCACACAAATCAGATGCAAAAGATCTAACAAACCATTAGATGAATACAACTTTCTCTTGAATGTAGTTCTTGTTATCTTTCCCAACTGGCATTCTTTACATATCGGATTAGATAGCTTCAAAATTTTAGGCAAATGTCTAACAGCTTGAGTATAGATTATCCTTATTGTGCAGTCAAAATTAACATGACACATTCTTCTATGCCACAACCAACTTTCATCAATCTGAGCAGTCAAACAACTTTTCTCACCAACATTCAAGTGAAAGATATTACCTTTAGTCTTAGTTCCTGATGCAATCTCTATAACAGAGGCATTTATAATCTTGCATTTAACATTCTTGAATTGTAAATCATATCCCTTGTCAACCATTTGTCCAACACTCAAAAGATTATGCTTCAAACCTTCAAAATACAAGACATAGTTAGTATTATGCCTACCATCAAAATAAATTGAACCTCTACCATGGATCACACAAGCTTTATCATGTCCAAATCTTACTATACCACCATCATACATTTCCATATTCACAAATTTATTTTTATCACCTGTCATATGATGTGAAAAACCATTGTCAATCACTCATTCATCTTTCTCTTCAATCACCCTCAGTACCCAAAAACAAAATTACATCACACCATACATAAATAAACCAATAAACCAATACAATGTCATAGATGAAATAGCATGGACCCAAATCAAATCCACGAACATGCATCACCACCGGAAATCTTGCCAAGATCAACCGCAACATGCTACAAAACCAAAAATATCACATAACATGAAGAATATCACCAGACCCAAAAGATCTTCAATACCACACACAATGATCAATGTGGACCACCAAAACAAATTGGACACAATCAGGAAATACCAACAAGAACATCAGAACCATTCGCAATAGTTGCACGAACACCACTTATTAAAATCTTCATCGATCAACACACTAACACTCAAGAACACTTAACAACAACAATTTGGACTAGAAAGATAGCTTGTAGAGCACCAAATCATGAACCATCTGAAATTAAGATACACATGACATCCATTACACTCTCCCAAATCTGCAACTTAAGATATGATTATACTAGATCTTAATGGATCAAACACCAGAACACTGCAACACTGAACACTGAAAAACTAATCTTTATACTGGAATCGTCAACTTGGTCAAATCACCACATAATATCATGGAATCAATAAAGAATGAAGTATATCTAATTGATTCAATATCCCAAATAGATAAACCAGCCAGATCAACTCTCTGCAATCACCAGATCACCAAAACATAGGAATATTTTGACATCAATGATAACAACATATCCTAGCAGCAGCAATATCCAACAAAAATGTCATAGAAGGTCTTGGTTATGACTGTCATTAATTCAATTAGAGATTTTCTGATGTATGTGGAGGAGGGGTTGTGGGATCAATTGATGTATGTGGAGGAGAGGTTGTAGGATTCACTAGAATTCCCTCCTCTCTCTCCATATCACTATGAGATGTTCTACCATCATGGCTCCTAGATCCACCTCCATGTACATGGCCTCTCACCTATGTTGGCACCTCCTCGAGTGGGATCCAAAGATAAGAATAAATAAATGTGTAAGAATCCAATAAATCATTAAACAACAATGCACTCATCTACTGCAAACAATCAACATTTGTCAACTGCGCAATGTTAAGTAGATATGGTATGTCTACACGGGCGTAAGGATTAGTGGCATTGCTCAATGTCACATATGTTGCGTGCAGAATGGTATTCTATGATTGCAACAAATATCTCCCAACACAATTAGATGACATCTGATTGACCTAAGTCATAATGTGTCTAATACTGGAGAACATGTGTCGCCTAGCGTCATCCGTTACTGCATCTGTTGCCTGTGATAATTCCAAACATTTTGGCAAAACCAAAAGGTTTGGAGCAACTAATGCCCATTTATTAATGAGAACGAGTGCATTAGGTCATCTATATTTATCGCTCAGCCTCCCCCTCCCCTGCCCAACATTTGCTGGTATAGATGTGTAATCTACATCCATGGCCATGTGAAACTTTGAAACAATTGCTTGCAGAAATAAAGTGGCAACTCATCCTTTTGTGGCCAAATATGATGAGCTGCCAACCATTTGGGATAGATGAATTGTACCACAATTGGATCAGTGCCTCTGGTCACTAAATATCCCCTAATCTTATGCTGACTCCCCTGATAATGGGGGAACATGGTATGTACCTGTGTTGAAGATACAATCTCTGAGATGGTTTTCCATCCCATTGTGCTAGTCACACTATAAGAAAGGTAGGTATAGAAAGAATCAATAGAGATATCAGCATATCGATTATATGTATGCACATTGTCAACCATGTTCATCAACTCATCCCTAATGCTCTTTGCCCTTTCCTTATTTGGATGGTTAGGGACATTTAGTAATGTGTCATAAAGATGCGTTATGACATAATGTAAAGAGTCAATGGTTTCAGCAAAAAGTCGAGCCCTAAAATCATAGTCATGCAAAGGTATTTGACCAAACTGTGCAAATGTTTGGTCATCCTCACGATGCACACTATAATCAGATGGATCATGATCGGCCATGTGAAAAATATTTGTGTGTATAGTTATAAAAGCTAATAATTTTAAAACTAATTATTCAAAAATATTTTAAAATAATTCAAACTAATTATGAAAACTATTCTAAACTAACTCAAACATATTTGAAAATGATACAAAATTTGTAATTTATAGTAATTCGGAGTAATTGAAACATTTGATACAAATTACTTTAAAGAAACATTAAAATTAAATACACATATATACATGTACACATACACCTACATACACCTATACATAGAAACACACACATACAAACATATACATGGACACATACATAAATGTATATACACACACACATACACACATACACATACACACAGACACATACACACATGTACACATACATATACATTACATACATACACACATATGCACACATACATACATACATACATACATACATACATACATATGTACACATCCACATACACACATATATACATATACACACATACACATACATACATACATCCACTTAGACATACACATACATACACATACACATACATACACATATACATACATACACATACATACACATGTACACATACACATACATATAGACATAAACACATACACATACATACATACATACATACATACATACATACACATATAGATACATACACACATACAAACATGTGCACATACACATACATACACATACAGATATACATGCATACATACACATACACATACACATACGTACACACATGCATACATATATGTACATATACATATATACATACATACACATACACATGCATACGCATACACATACACATACACATACACATACACATACATACACATACATACACTGTATACACACACATACATACACACATACATACACATATACATACATACATATAGACATACACATACACACAGACATATACATGCATGCATACATACACATACACATATACATACATACACATATACATACATACATATATACATATACATACACATACGCATACACGTACATATACATTACATACATAAACACATATACATACATACATACATACATACATACATCATACATATATACATACATACACACAAACACATACATACATACATACATAGATACATACATACACAAATACATATACACATACACATACACACATACATACACATACATACATACACATAGACATACACATACATACACACATACATAGATACACATATGTATAGATACATACATACATATACATACACATACACATACATACACGCATACACGCATACATACACATACATATAAATACACACATACATACATATATGTACACATACATATATACATGTACATACACATACAAATACATACACATATATACGTACACATATACATACATACACATACATACACATGTACACACATACAAACATACACATTCATACATACATATACACATACATACACGCACACATACATATACATACATACATACACATACACATACACATACACATACACATACACATACACATACACATACACATACAAACATACACATACACATACACATACACATACACATACATATACTTTTACACATACACATACACATACACATACACATACATACAGACATACACATACACATATACATACATGCACATACACATACATACATATACACATACACACACACATACACCCATACATATGTGTATATGTGTGTGTATGTGTATGTGTATGTGCATGTGCAGGTGTATGTGTACGTGTGAGTCTGGGTGTGGGTGTGGGTGTATGTGTCTGTGTCTTTGTATGGTCGTACAAGGATTTTCTTTCCATGTGTAATTTATTGATTACAATATTTTATGGTTTAATAGTAAGCATAATGAGAAAATGAAATTTTTTTGTCATCATTTAATAGTAATTTGGGCATATTTTTCTAATGGTTTCATAGTATTAGTTTTTAAAATTTGCTAGGTTTAATTTCTTTTTAACATTTTTCTAATGCTTTCATTTTAAAAATTTTCAAAAAATTGATAAACTAGAGAAAAAAAATAAAATATAATAAATATATTATTTTTTTAAACTACAAAAACAAAATAAAACAAAAGAAGGAAAAAAAATGTACATACCTAGAAAAACAAGCGCTGACACTAAGCTCCTTTTCTAGTTCGGTCAGACTCCCAATCTCCTCAGGTTGTAAATGAGGGTTGATTGCCAAAAAATCAGTTTATATAACCGATAGTTTGGCTGGATTGAGTCCGACTAAACTCAATCCGGCTAGACTAAGTCCTGCCGAACTCAGTTCGACCGAATTATCAATGCCATTTTGGCATCATGCGGCCCGGGGGTAGTCCAGTTGGATTGAGTCCGACCGAACTCAGCCTGGTCAGACTACCCCCTGTTAGCCTAAAGTGTGACACAACTCCATGCCTTTGCCCCCATACTATGGTTTGTTGTTGTGACATAATCACACATCAGCCCATTGCAAATAGGGATTCCCACTTTTTTAGGCCTAGTTATAGAATAAGGTGTCTTAGTTTAATTTAGTTTAGAGTTAGAGTCTTAAAATTCAATAATACAAAAAAAATTTAAAAATTCAAAAATATAAAAAAACAATATATTTTTAAAAACCCCAAAGAAATAAAAAAATTTCAAAATTCAAAAGATACAAAAAAATTAAATTTTTTTCAAAAATACAAAAAAAATTGAAAAATTGAAAAATCCAAAAAATTAAAATTTTTGACTAAGGCATAGTGATATGTCATGCTTTGCTTTCAAATACATCGCGAGGTCATCATGATGTGACACCTTCGCATGCCACCTTTGTACCTTGCTTTCAAATATATCGTGCATTGTCATCGTAGGCTACCTTCACGCATTGCTCTCACTAATGTGCATTACTGTCACGTTGTGGTCACACAATGACGTTGCATTATTGTCGAGCAGGGATGTTGCATTATTGTCGGGCAGCGATATTGCATTGTGGTCATACAACAATGGCGCATTGCTGTCTCGTAGCGATGTCACATTGCCATTGCACTTCACATCGCATTGTACTTACTACACTTAGTCATCATGCATTGCCTTTGCGCATCACTGTCATGCGCTCGTCACACATTTCTCTCACACTTATCATGGATTTTTACATACGTTGTGCGAAGCATTTGCACTTGCGCAATAGCATTGTGCTTGTCATGCCTCGCACGCATCATGCATTCAAGAGTTAATTAATGAACAAGTCTCACGGCGAACAAAAATGGAGGAGCATAAGTGGGCATGTCACGCGATGAGGTCATGAAATCAATGCAGCAGAGAAAAATGATCATGCCTTGCGAGTGCTATCTGCCAACTTGCATTGCATGATGTATTTTTCATGTTGCATTCATCATGACAATTCAATGGGTTGATGAAGAGACGTTTAGTGAAACACATTCGGATGGAGCCCACAAGACTCAAGACAGCCAACTTATGATTTCAAAAGCAAAATCGAATGCACCCTACATATGATCGATTCAAAGATAATTAATCAGGGTGACGAACTTCAATACAGGGTGGCCAGTTAAAGAATACATCAATGAATGCATTTCAACAAAGGTGGCGAACTTGGTGATTATCGAATCGAACCTTGCAAAGGTTGCCTTCCATAATGCAAGCAGTAAAATAGGTGAACTACATTCAATGCTAATATTTTGAAGTTCTCCATGATGATAAGCTCGATGCATATTGAAAATGATTTGATTGGAAGATACTTAGCGAAGGTGGAAAATGCAGTAACAAAGCAATTGATAAATAGATGAACAAAAGAAGAGCATTCCACAAAGCATAATATGAGAGGAATTTTTATTTATTTTTGATGAATAGGAATGCACTACATTAATAATCTAAAATAGGATACATAGTCACAAAAAAAAGATGGGTGGTAGAGAAGCACACCCCAGAAGTCCACACATGCCTAGCATGGAAATAAACTTAAAAAAGTCGAATGGGCCTAGCCCAGAATAACATCAATAGATAACAAAACAAAGAAAAGGCCCTCAAGCCACTAGAGCAATGCCCATTAAGGGTGGAGGATCACGGTCATTTGAAAGGACCCCACCCAAAACCAAGGGCGGGGGTGACATTGAGAGGAGTCCAGTCACTATGATCATTTTAAGGTTCTTTCTCTTTGTCTTCTTCTTCATTTCTGGGGGGAGAAATGGCCAATGTCAATCACGGGAGAGTCTTGCCAGAGGGCCATCCAGAGTCAGCAAGAGCATTGGCACTCGACCACTCGAAAGAACTGGCAAGCCACCCAGAAGCACCACCTCTAGGAGTTGTCCGTCCTCCCGAAGGCCACCCATGGTTAGCCTGAGGAGGAGGGGAGTAAGAATGCCTGTGAGGGTGAGAACTCCATAGAGAACCCTGCGAACCCCGCCAAGAGGGATGAGAGCGGTTGCATTGCTCGCCCTGAGGTGGCGACCGGGTCTGGGAGGAAGTGGGCGATGGCAAAACACGAGCCACAGTGCAAGGAGCATTAGCCTAGTGGCCGAGGAGCTCTTGCAGGTGAGCAACTTCTAGTGCAACTTTGTTAGCTTGCACTTTTATCTGCATATGCACATTAGAGCATATAGTGGATTTAGAATATAATGAAACGTATTTATCCATCTATGTATGAGAAAAAGTGCAGGAATTTCTATCTTTCCCAATATGAAACAGAATCTCCATCTTGAAAATATGCCGAAGTTGGGAAAATTTGGAGGGAAAACCAGGAGAGTCCCCCAAAAGAACTGTATGCCATGAAAAGGGTTATGGCCGGAAAGACCTAAGGAAATCATGAATCCACTGGCAAAACTATTGGGCTCTGAAACAGAACCAAAAGAGATGTTTGAAAGACTCAGGCTGCCCACAGAATGGGCAATGAGGGTCAAAAACCCCAAGATGAAGAAGCCGTGACCCCACATATAAGCCTTAGAACAAAATACACCAAGCAAAGTGGGAAAGCTTCGGCTCTATTCTAGCAGACCAAACGACTGGAAAACGTTTCCTCCGGACATTGAGAGCAGAAAACTGAGGTGAAAGCCAAGAATAACCCAGGCGAAGCTTATAACCCCGAAAGGGGTATCTTGGTACCACTTCTTCAAAATCAATATCGTATCCCACGATAAGGCATTGGACAATGAGATACATTCGAAATGATGAAGGCAATAGACTTAATCAGCACCTCTTTATTTAGACGACAATTAATATGTGATAACCATGACACACGTGGCAGTGCATTTCATCCAAACCGATTATAAGTTTGAATCGACCATTTCGTTTGGTCGATCATGGTCTTGTCTTCTGCATGCGATCTAGCCGAATCAGCCGCATCAGCGAACTCATCTTGGGGGCGATCTTGTTGTTTACTTAAGGTGGCGATTTCACACCAAAGCGATTATCGAATTCATGAGTGGCGATAGTTCGCACCAAAGCGATTATCGAATTCATGAGTGGCGATAGTATTTGTGAAAATCCCATTCTGTATCTAACGATCTGCATTTGAAGGCCGATTGCCGACTCTCATCAACAAACTTATGACAACGAATTCATTTCGATCTTAGGCACCTAGCGACTTCATTTCAGACATGTTGTGACTTTACGTGATAAATTTATCAGCGATTTGATCTTATTGATTTCATTCAAGATCAGCGAATCCATCATAACGGACCGGGCACTTCGTTTGATTGCGGTAAGTACATTTTGGCCGAGTAATATACATCAGTAATGATTACTCAGAGATTCAGATGACGATTTCAGTTTATGACTCCAGTGAGGTGATGATCAACGACTCTATGCTTGGGCTCTTGACGAGGTGGCAACTTTAGGGTGCGGGGCAGAGGTTCTATTATCTCTATGACGATCAAAGCATTCTCCATTTAGAATGATTTTGTGACCGCGAGATATGAGAGGTTAAAGTCACCTCATAAGCCTAGCTGGTCGACAAGTTTTGAAGGTTTGCATATGATCAAGCAACCAGCCATTTAGATATATGCATATGGTCACAATGTGGAAATGTTGATGTATGAGTTCTCTTTAAAATTACATGATAGATAGATTTGAGACAAGTTTCTAATTTTGTGACTGATTCAATATCATATTCATTGCTTCAACAATATTTTATCTTATGATGCTTTGTTCTAATACATTTTGTCTTTGATGAGCAATTATTCTTAGCTTGAGAAACTTATTTTTATTTGAAAGTTGATCGCAATAGGTGCTTATCAAGGAAGATACGAAGAGCGTCATCATTGAGTTGAAGATCAGATCATATTGGAGCAATGTAGGTGACATCAACCTTGGACGCATCAACATGAGGAAATTTAAAGGCATGCTCTACACTAGGCCAACAAGACCTATGGATGGAAAATGGCATCGTCAAGGCAATCGGATTCTCTTTAGCAGTGTAGTGCAACCAACTCATCGTTGAATGCACGAGACACTATGATCTAGAGATATGAAAGTCATGACAGTATGAAGGCAGTCTACAACGACAATCCAGGTATCTACAAAGCAACTGATGGGATTGTCACATCACAATCTCATACAATGTAGGCATAAGAGTCACTCCAAGCGTGACATGCACTTCGAGGCATGATGAGGATCATGTATAGGCGATGATAGGATTTAATGCAAGCAATCAACGTGATGAACAACTATCAACATCAAAGAAAAAGATATGCATCAACGTCACACACTCGAGAAGATTTTTTACAATCTTGAATTTCCTTTGAAAGTCCAAGAATCTTTGCCAGTATAGAAAGATGAAGGCTCACAAATGTAGGTGATCGTGAATGTAGGTGATCGTGAATGCAGGTGATCAAGACATACGATCATTTTAGAAGAGTTAATTAAAGTTAGAAGGTCGACATGAGCGGAGTCATCACCACATCAAGTGCTCACAAATGTTGAGTATCAAGAGATATGTCGCATTCAATTGTACACTTGTGATGAGTTATAGAGATCAATCAAGATGAGGTGGCACTTAGTCATCATTATGCCAAATCACATTATTTCACAAGAAGGCATGAAGTTTGATGCACCTACCCCCGACACCTATTGGTCAAATTTTCTAACTAGGACATGTGACCCATCAAATGTAATTGTATCATTGGTCAAGCATTTAATGCTTTGTAATGGGTTCAACAAACCCTAATTAGGGTTTCTATCTTGTAATCATGGCCATTGATCTCAAATCGATTTGAGCCAATAAAATGTAATGAGAGAACTATAAAAGGCCCCACTTCTTCATTTGTGAAGTTGATAGTCAATAGTGCAGATAGTTAATAGTCTATAGTTGATAAAGTTAGATAGACAATAATTAGAGTAAAGTAGGAAGAGAAGGCAAAGATTGTTGCCAAGACATTGTTGCAAAATGCATGTAAACTTCATTGAAGATATGGTGAAATTGATATGTTGATTCAACAATTTACAAGGTCTCTATACTTTTGAATTTAATTTCAATTTAATTAGATGAATAGAAGAACTTTGTATGATCAATGGTGAAATTCATATATCCATACTACTAGCAGTTTTTGATTGCAAGCTTGCCTTGCATGGTCAACTGGATCCATATTAGCCCATACTTAACTTCAATTATCGCTTCTTCATTGATATGGATCAACTTGATGTTGTCTATTCTTGTAGCGGTGATTTCAAAATCATAAAGATTTCCTTAGAAGATCACACTAACCATGTAGAGATGTTCATTTCATGTCTAAGCAAGACTTAGTTATAATTTCATCAAAGATAATCCATTGCTCCTACATTCTTAGAGTTAGATTAGCCTTCTTACCCTTATCCGTTTTCCTTTTTTTTAATCAAGTGAAATCCCACATTCCAACATCATTCGAGCATTCAGGTGTTCAACGTAAGTCCCCTAGTAGGTACAACAAATCACATCAATACCATTGAAGCTATCAAACACGTTAACACCTAACATAAAAGAACCTTGGAATCATCTCAGGTGATCCTTCATAGATCTTCAGAATTTGAGTCTTTTTATCAAGAAAGGATAGAGTACCTTTGGTATTTTATTCTGTGTTCAATAGTGCATCAAAACACCATCAACAGTTCTAATGCCAAATAATCAGACCCCCATGTGCTCTTGCACTTTTGTTGATATTGTGGGTCTTATGTCTCCTTTGTTGAAGATGACATTCCATGGAAACATCTTGCTATGTTGACATGCCACAACATTTCTTCTCTTTAGAACGCCCTAATCCCACTCTCATACACATGCATGGAATATGAAAGAGCCTAGGGAGGTAACGCATGTCGGCTACTTCTTATGAGAAAAAGAGAGTCGTGGATTACCTCTTAGGTTTTCTATTCCTTTGCTATAAATGAAAGAGAGGAATGATGCAAAATGTGATGTAACCTAGAAAGCAAGTAAGCAAGCAAATCCTAATTTGAGAATGCAGATCAAAGAACAAATGATACACTACTGAAAAGTATAGATCAAAAGGCAAAATCAAAGATGTACCTATGTCTGAAATCTGAGCACAATGTCCGAGACTAGGGTGTCACACCGCTGTCCTAATTCTACAATTCTAGAGCTGCAACTGATAGGAGGGATTCTGAGATCTACAAGGTGTTGTTCTACCAAGTCTTGCTGATAGAAGGCAGGACCATGGCACCACACCACTGTCCTAGGTAGGACCAGGGTGCCACATCCCTGTCCTTGACAAATTTTTGCACTTCTGAGACTTATGAATGGTGTTGATGCCTATTCTAGATCTGTAACTATGACCCTAGTGATTTTTGACTGCATTAGGGTCCTCACGCATGCAAACTCGAATCCTCTAGCCTAATCAAAGACCGGAGATTTCTCAGCTTGCAAAAACATCTTCTTCCTTGGCCTCTACATCACCTTGTCTGCATTCTGCCCTAGAGAAAGGAGTGTGATAGGGGCGTGGTGCCACTATCCCCCCTTGGACAAGGGCGTGGTGCCCTTGTCCTCCCTGGATAGGTGTGTGGCACCCCTATCCTTGCCCTATTTTGGGGCAGGACCCTTCCTAGGGTTGCATGGTTGGTAGTGCCTCAAGTGAGAAACTCTCCCAATGTCGGCCCATGATGAAATTCAAATCCAACAAACATCTATTTAAGGGCACATTCATTCTCTCATTTGGATAAGTTCAATAAGTTGGATGAGTGGGAAATTCACAAGCGATCAAGCATTCTTTTCCAACATTGAGCATTCTTAAGTGTCCATTCAAGGCTAGGTGTTGCATTCAAGTCAAGGATTCAACCATTGAAGAGGAGACTGATTCCAACATACAATTCGACACAAGCATTTCTACCAGCATTGCTACTGCAACCTCCCTTGAGGTGATTTACAATTCAGTCTTTCATTTACATCTACTTGCAGGTACTTTCTTTCATTCCTTGGTTAATTCCAAAACTGGGGTTTGACCTAAAGGCAAACCCTCAATCCCAACCCATTTTCCTCTCTTTTCTATGTGTAGGTTGCAGGTGCGCAACTGTACTTTCTGATTCGAGCTTCATTTGCAGAGGCAAAAAAACCCTTTTCATTTAACAAATTTTTCGGAGGACCATGTACATTCCCACCACCGTCTAGGTAACTTTTCCTCAAATTCACAGGGCGACTTCGTCTCAAAATTTTATTGCCAGATCCAGGTGTACAACTTCATCCCATATTCTGATCTCAAGTTATAATTGATTCTTTGTCACTTTTGCACTACATAATTCAATCAATTTACTTTCCATTGCAAACAAGGAAAAGAGGGATCATCCTAACATTCTCAATTCATTCAGAATTCAATCTATCATCTTTGTGTGATGTAATGGTGAAAAGTGCTTGACGGATAATCAATAGTGAAACTCTCATCCCTCTTTGAGGGAAAGGGTAGTTTTCCTCTTGATCTATCACTCATCATTTTCCCACCATTAGATTTTGGTAAACCCGACATCTTGCATGCTTTCCTTTGAACAACATTGCATATTTTTTATTTACAAGTTTCAACTTTCTGCAAACTTAGTGGTTAAATCATTCAAAACCCTAAATTTAAAATTGAACTTGTGATTTGTAAAAATTACTTGTGGTTATCTTAGATCTGAAAATTGCTTTATTTATCAAATTCAATTTCCTCTTTGTCTTGTTCACTTTGCAATTAAAATTTACAAAATTAAAAGGTTACTTGTTAAAACCCTAATTTTCAAAAATCATCTTGAACTTGTGCAAAAATTGGATTTCCATTTAATTTTTAGATTTCAGATTGTTCTTAGATTTGTCTTCAATCCTACAATTGAAATTTTCAATTTCCCCCCTTTTTTCCAAAATTCAAATTTCAAAATTAAGTGGTTAGGTCATCAAACCCTAATTTTTAAAATTAATTGGATTTTCTGTGAATTTCAAATCAATTTCATTTATATTCAGATTTCTAAACATTTTCCAAGGTGTCCCTATCCATTAGGTTTGACCCTTTTCAAAATTGCAATTCAATTCCTATTTTTTCTTCAAAACCCTAATATGTTCCTATTTTCACCTTTGTCCCTTCATTACACCCATCTAGAGATCATAAAATTCGCCAATTTTGGGGGGTTAGCTTTAAAATCATCCTAATATCCATCCTTGAGTTTTTTTTTAAAAGTTGGTTGGACCATGTGTGTTCCGCCACGGTCCTCGACTTTTTTCCTGACATTTCTGGAGACTATTATGACTGTATTTAATAGCCCAAATCCAGAAGATTGGTTGATTTATCGATTTTTTATCCCTCTAGAATCATAAATACCTTCAAAATTCAACATTTCAACTTTCAAGAAATTTTTTTAAATTAAGAGGTTAATAATTGTCTTCCTTGATTTAAAAAATTCTAATTTTAAAATTAAGTGGTATTCCCTTGGCCCTAATTTTAAAAGTCCAATTTTCTTTTATTTTTGGAAATTGTGTCACCCTCTTCCCCCAACAAAGCTCGAATTTGGTTATCATTATTTTCTTACATTTTGCATTACTCAATTTTGTAAGCTTTGTTCTACAATTCAAAACTCAAAATTTTCCCTCTAGTGCATGAGTTTTATAACTATTAGTCCTACCTATCCTATCCCTGTTAGACAAAGTATTAGAATTAAGGCTTACCAAGGTTTAATTACTGAGGAGATGGAGCCTAATTTGGGTGACTTCTTCAATGAGGATCATATCAATTCTTCCCATCCTAATCATGTGCTTATTGATGGATCTCATGATGAAGAAGAAGCTTTAACTAGGGTTTCTTTAGATCAACTTTCTACATTGGACAATCAATTTAATAGCTTTCAAAAATGGATGTCTCAAGAATACCCTAATAGTGATGCTCTTCCATTAATTGAATGTCTTAAGTGCTGCTTCGAAGTGATAAGAATGAAATTGATATATTTCTTAGCATTGCACATATTGTTGATTCTAATGTCATGCCTATCAAGAGTTGTGCCGAAACCATAGATTACTCACAACCTTCAACACAAGTCAATTCCTCTATTCCTTTGACTAATCATATGACTAGTATTCCTACTTTCACATCTAACATCATGGCTACTTCAACTCAACATGTCATTCCTACAACCATAGGTCATGGGGGAAATCCCTCTTCTTCATTTAATCCTCCATCTTTACCTATGTCTTCCATGAGTATACCTATTATTTCTCAACCAATCAGTGTGACATAAGGGGGCAATTCCTTCAAAAACTTTATTCCTCCTTTAAGTGTCCCTTTTCCTACCCAATCATCATTAATGCCTACTTATCATAATGTTCCGCCACCTTATTCTCAGTCCATGCCTTCTTTCAATAATATCACACCACCTTCTCAATCACCTATGTCTAACATCAATTCATCTACCGAGATGAGAATCAACAATATTGCTCAAACTATGTCTTCCTTACAACAACAAATTGCTTCCATGAGTCAATCCAAGTTTTGTGTGCCCACCTTTGATGTTGTGAGCCCACTTTGTCTTGATATTGTTAAAGTCATGCCACCTAAACATGTGGAGATCCTTCAATTAGAACTCTATAATGGAAAAGGTGATCCTCTTATGCATGTCAAAACATTCCAAACCTTGTGTACTAATTTTGCTTATGATCAACGATTGCTTGCAAAACTGTTTACAAGAACACTAAGAGATAAGGCCTTACAATGGTATTTCTCTCTGCCTTCTTATTCTATCACTTCTTTTCAACAACTAGCAAATGCTTTCATCCAACAATTTCGAAACAACATTGGACCTAAAATCACTTTGCCTAAGTTAATGCATTGTAAACAAGGTGTTAAAGAAAAAGTGACTGATTTCATTGGTAGATATAAGCATTTGTGTGCTCAAATTTATTTTCATGTACCTGATAATCATATTCAAAGAATTTTCATTTGTAATTTACAAAAAGATATCAGGGAAAAGCTTCTTTTCTCTGAGTTTACTTCCTTTCCACTGTTGTACACAACACTCCACAATTGTCAATTGGATGTGCGTCAAATGGAGCAATCCACTTCTACAGCTCTGAGTGATAAAGGGGAGAGTGTTCAAAAACTGTTTGCAAAGTTCAAACCAACAAAAAGATTCATCATGTTCAATGATCCAATCAACAACAACCATGTGAATGCTACAATAGGTGTGCCTTCTATTTCTAAATTTTTTCAAAGAGAGAGACAGTTTACTCCTTTGAATGAATCTATACATAGTATTATGTCTTAGTTGTTGCATAGAAATATTATCAAAATTCCTCCTATAAAAAAAATTGGTCCTTCCAAACTTGCATCTCCTTATTTTGATAACAATTCCTTTTGCCAATTTCATCGTCAACCTAGTCATGATACTGAGAAATGTTTTGCATTGAAGAATAAGGTTCAAGACTTGATTGATAATAATACTATATCTATGGCAGGTGTGAATGATAAAGGGAATAAATCAGTTTCTCCTCCTAATCAGAATCTTAAGATTTTCACTGATCCCTTGCCATCTCATACCTCTAATGTTATTGAGATTGTGCCTAATTATCTCACTTTTGAAGAATTCACCTATATGGCTCCAAACTTGGTTAATATGGTAGAAACACAATATTTGTCTAAGGATCCCTGCATTACATTTGACCCTAATGAGACATAGTTGCAAAGGTTAAGGATATCCCTTGTCGTGGTGCCCTGATTGATCCTTCTTGCATGGTTAATGTCATAAGTGAAGAGTATTTTCACTTTATGATTGGATAAGACAATCTATGATGCTTCTAATGTGGTTGTGAAGTTATTTGATGGCTTCTCTTGTCCTACCATTGGCTCTATCATTCTTCCTATTGAAGTTCATCCTAAATCCATGGATGTTTACTTTGTTATCATACCTTCTTCTGAGCAATTCCTTGTGAAGTTAGGCTATCCTTGGCTATCTTCCATGAAGGCTATTGCTTCTTCAATCCACAAGTGTCTTAAATTTCCTCACAATGGAGAAATCATAACTATGAACCACAACTTATTTCATCCATCCGAAAGAAGCCCTAGTGTTCCTATTGATCTCTTTTGGCCTAAACAATTTCAATCTCTTCCATCAAGCAGCGATACTCTTTTTCAATCTTATCAAAAATGGAAGAATGATATGCTCTTATCCTTAAGTCAACCTAGATCACCAACACTTGACATTCCTATTATTCTTCAAGATGAGGTTCTTCCCCTCTCGGATAGAACTAATCTCCCTCCTAAGGAAAATTTTCCACCTACTCCTATGGATGTGACTTTACCTTCTCTTAAGGAGAACAACAATATTCCTCCTAAGGTTAGACCTATAGCTCCTCCTCATGATGGACTTGGTCTCCTCCCTACACCTAATATTCCTCCTTTCTATGGAGTAGTTCCACCTCCTTCCTCTTATCGAGAGAAGAGGCCTTCTTCTCCTATTGTTCAACCAAAAAGGTCTCAACCTAAACCTTCTACTATCAAGAATTGAAACATTCCTACTTTTTCAAGTGTTCCTCCTCCTTCTCAGACTTCCACTAAGACTTCACGGGATCGTTGTGCCAGAGAATGCCAATAAAGATGTCGTGTTTGAGCTCATGAAGCTATCTCTTGAAATACTCAATCCCCTCAGACTCTGACAGTTGACACGATTCCCTTTTCTCCTCAGCAAGATGTTCAATCAACATCTCAAAATAATAAGCTGCATAAAACATGTGATGGTTTTACTCCTATTCATGTTCTTGCTCCTCTTTCTTTAAACTTTGATGAAGAAATGGGTGAAAATGTTATTCATAATGGTAATACAAATCCTGATGCTTCTAATAGTGAGTATGTGTATGTTGATGTGGACAAACATTTATCAAATGAGTTTTCACAAACCCTATTCCTAGCTCCTAGAATCAAACAAAGTAACTTACAACATAAGCATAGTCCTTGTTTGGATCTTGTGATAGCTCCATCTGCTATGCTCGATATCACTCCTCTAGCGTGTTGCTCGCTTTCTCGAAATAGTGATCAACAAGATTGGGAGGCAGATGTCATGCTACATTAGCGATACTAGCACTATAGATCTTCTCTCTCTCTTATTTCTTTCTCTTTTGTGACCATTCTTCTATGTGTATCCATGTTCTTCTATTGTTCCCTTAATGTCTACTTGGGGATGATGCAAAGCATTGAGATCTTTTCTTGGTCTTTTTTCATGTGGACTCAAAAGACATCCTCTCTTTCCTTTCTTCTAAGGTAGTGTCCTTCTTTGGTGAATGAAGAATATTTTATGCATATAAATACATGATATACATGTTATCATACAACATACTAACCCTGATTAAAGCAAAACTACCTCGATTGGGGGCTAAATCCTTGTGATAACGTGCTCCCTTCCTTCTCTCTCTTGGGTATATCCTACCTTAAAGAAATCATTCCTAATAAGGTGCATGTGATCGCTTTAATGTGGGGGCATACACTCCTCTCATACTTTCCTTCTTGTGATACTTAGAATTACCTAGTGAACTTTGTTTTGCTTGGTAATCTTTTGTATGCTTGCTTTCATGACTCATAGTGAAGGGAACTTTGCTACTTGCAGTCATGGTTCTCCCCTTTTCAATCTTCCCTTTTACTTTGTCAATCAAATTAATAAGATCCTAAGTCCACTAAGGGCTTGGCCCATCTTGCCTCCTTGACGTGGTAAAAGTCTTTCAATCTTGATTACTTGTACTTTACTGGCAGTATTGGCATACACTGATACTCCTACTAAAGTGGGGACTCAATGTAGTGTCATAAAATTGTGATCCTAGCAATTTTTTACTTCATTAGGGTCCTCACGCATGCAAACTCGAATCCTCTAGCCCGATCAAAGAGCAGAGATCAAGCTCATCTTGCGAAAACAACTTCTTCCTTGGCCTTTGCATCACCCCATCTACATTCTTCCTTGGAGAAAGGGGTAGGAAAGGGGTGTGGTGCCATTGTTCCCCCTTGGATAGGGGCATGATGCTCTTGTCCTACCTAGACAGGTGAATGGTGCCCTGATCTTTGCCCTATTTTGGGGTAGGACCCTTTCTAGGGTTGCATTGTTGGTTGTGCCTCAGGTGGGAAACCCCCCCAATGTCATCCCATGATGAAATTCAAATCTACCAAACATCTATTTAAGGGGCAAAGCATCATCTAATTTGGATAAGTTCAATAAGTTGGATGAGTGGGAAACTCACAAGTGATCAAGCATTCAAGAATTCTTTTCCAGCATTGAGCATTCTCAAGTCTCCATTCAAGGCCAGGTGTTGCATTCGAGTCAAGGATTCAATCATTTAAGAGGAGATTGATTCCAAGATATAATTCCACACAAGCATTTCTATCAACATTACTACTACAACCTCCCTTGAGGTGATTTACAATTCAGTCTTTCATTTACGTCTACTTGCAAGTACTTTCTTTCATTACTTGGTTAATTCCAAAACTGGGGTTTGACCTAAAGGTAAACCCCCAATCCCAACCCATTTTCCTCTCTTTTTTGTTTGTAGTTTTTAGGTGCGCAACTATACTTTTGGATTCAGGCTTCATTTGCAGAGGTGGAAAAATTCTTTTCCGTTTAGCAAATTTTTCGGAGGACCGTGTAAATTCCCACCACGGTCCAGGCGACTTTTCCTCAAATTCACAGGGTGACTTCATCTAGACATTTTATTGCCAGATCCAGGTGTACAACTTCATCCCATATTCCGATCTCAAGTTATAATCGATTCTTTGTCACTTTTTCACTACATAATTCAATCAATTTCCTTTCCATTCCAAACAAGGAAAAGGGGGATCATCTTAACATTCTTAATTCATTCAAAATTCAATCTATCATCTTTGTGTGGAGAGATTGAATCTAGTGAATTATCTCATCCCCTTCTTCCTAATGTAATGGTGAAAAGTTCTTGTAGGGTAATCAATAGTGAAACTCTCATCCCTCTTAGAGGGAAAGGGTTGTTTTCCTCTTGATCTATCACTCATCATTTTCCCACCATTACACATGCATGCCATTCTAAGGGGGGCTAATGAATATATGTATAATCTACATCTAGAATTTGTATCCGCTTATCTTAGAATTCTAGTTCACCTTGGTGGGGGCCAAACCACTTGATCTATTTATCTTGTTGCCCTATATGGGGGCCAATCTATTGCTTATCAAATCAATCTATGATTTCTCAATCACATGGCTATCTAGTATTTTTCTATCAATGTCAGTGAAATCTCATCCTATCATATGACTATCTAGCATTACACAACTTTCTATCCATACTGGCAAAATCTTGCAAATCATCGCCCTATCATATGGCTATCTAGCATAATGCACTTTGCTACCCATGTCGGTATTATTCCTTTTATCTTAGTAGCTTCTTTTCTTTATCTTTTGTAATAGAGTTTTTTCTCCATTAAGTGGGGTTTGCTTCTATCATGCTATCTTGTCTATTTGATTTCTGATCATTTTTTCATCTAACACGTTTGACTACAACTAGTTTTTTTGTCATGAGACAGCTTACCAAAATCTAATTCAATATCAAGTTCATCTAGTTGGGGGAAACTTCGTTCACTCAAAAAAATTTCTTCCCCATCACGAATCTTGATAACATCTCTCTAATTTAGCTTCACATTTCTCGATAAAAATATGCTCACTGAAGTGGGGGAAAAATGTAACGTCAAAAATTGTACCTCATGCAATTCCTCATCACATAAGCACCTTCTCTTTAAGTTGATTGGAAACATTAATTTCTTGTTCGTCCTTTTGTCCACGTGAATTTCCTTGTCAGCTTAGCATTTGTCCTTTTTACCAAATTGTTGACCGATTGACTAGTGGACCCTAGCGTGTCGCAGATATGTCCACATGCCACGCTATCATCTTGGGAATATGTCAGTCCATAGGTGGTCATTTGAGCATTATGTCTGCACTCAGAAGAGTTCATAATGCCTCTGTCCATGGCCATTGACATCGAGATTCCTCTTAGAAGGCTATATCTCATGCATTTTGGCAATTTACAGGCACTTCATGATCATTTGGAATTTTTTTGAGCTATTAGCATATTTTCTCTACATCTTTCACAGGTTTCCTTCTAGCGATCATCGTCCACCATTATTGCATCTTCAAGAGCTCCTTGGTTGTTTATATTCAATCCTTCTAGCATCAATTTCTTGGGGTGTTGAAGGGAAGTTCTTTCTCACTTTCACTCATATTTTATTGTTTCCATTATCTTCTTATTGCTACATGCATTATCATTTACCAATATCTCTCTCTTTATCATTTACCTTTCCATTGTTTCTATCATCTAGGTTGTCCATGGAGGTGGAAACACCAAAATGGGGGTTTAACTTGTTGAATTTAAGATGCTTGATTTACCATGGGCACTGATTTTCCCTCCCAACCATAGACAATACACGATTGTCTCCCCCAAGCATAGCTTATTATTAATATAGCAAATTGTGTGTTATTCTCCATAGTAAAGAAAGTAAGATTTAATCTACCTATATATCAATTGGTGGTTCCCCCTCACCAAGGGTCACCACTCTTCCATTATGGCCCAATTAAATTATATAAATATCATATATAATTATTAAAATATAATTAATATTATAATTATAACCCATATAATAATTATATCTCACATTATTAATTATCAATTATTATAGTATCAATAATTATATTCTCAATATAATTATTATATTATCATAATATTATAATAATATAATTATATTATCACATTAATTATAATAAATTATATTATCTCAACCTTTATGTTATCTAAGTCGACCTAAAGAAATTTGACCATAGCTACAATAATATTAACACTCCCTCTTAGCTAGGGAGGAATATTTCTTAACCTTTATAAGTTACATCACCTCATTGTGATGATTGTCCACAATGGCTACATCCATATGTGGAAAGGAAAGATATCACCTCATTGCGATATCAACCATTATGGGTTATCCACAAATATCACCTCATGTGATATCCACCATAGATATCTCCTCATCTAATATCCACCATTATGGTTTATCCATAGATATCACCTCACACGATATCCACCATTATGGCATATCCATAGATATCAACTCACGAGATATCAACCATTATTGTGAGATCGTCACCTCACAATGATGGTAAGATGCACGCATGTTCATCATTGTAAGATCATCACCTCACAATGATATTCACGATGGCTCATCCAGAGGGTAAGCACACAAGTACAAGAAAATCACCACGAACTCTCTCACATGGTGTTGTCATGGCATCACACACATGACATCCACCATGAACCATATCAAAGGGTGGAGATAAGGGCTTACACCTCAAGTCTCTCTCAAGGAGAAATGCATTCACAAGAGTTTACATTTTAAACTTCTCTCTTAAAGAGAAGAATGGATTAGTACAAAATATAAATATATATCAATGATGTTGAGATTCAATCTCAGCTAGGGATTCATTTTCCACCATACCAAGCTTATCAAAAGAATAAAAAATTGATGTGACTCCCTCTGAACCTGATATCAACCTTCTAACCTTCTTGTCCAAGGTTGCTTCTGAAGCTGAAATGTCAGGGTCCCTTTGACTATTGATTCTTCCTCTTCAAATACACGTCTCCAGCCACCAAGTCAAATTTATGGCAGCATCCTATGATGCTTCCTCACAGGATGTATCAAGCTCATCCGCTCTTGAATGCAATCTCCATCCTTAAGGCATTTAGAGAGATTAATAATGGTCCAAGACTATCTCAAAGAGAAATATCAATGCTAGAATCATATATGGTTCGCTATAGCATGAATTAATAGCTATATGAAAATTTCATAAACATTATTCAACCATGAGAACTTATCTCTTAATTGGTTAGTCTTCCTCACCATCTACCAACATTCTTTCCTAAACTCAACCAGAATCGAAATTTCCATCCATTTGAATTGATCACATTGAAGTATCTAACGATGATCTAATGATTGCATGGCCTTCGACCCTCGCCATCACTCATCACCTATGTCTTCACAATAGCTCTAAATCTTCTTTTCAAATCTTAACACACATACTCTTTCTGCACAAATTCTGCCTTATCTTTCACAAAAATATTTTCCTTTATTTCTGCAGGATATCAGCATATTCCTTTCATCCACACCTGTATATTCTTTTTCATATATATACCATGTATATGACATAAACTCTATACTTTTATCATTCTACTCTCCACTTGATCAAATTTTGATTATTTGAAAGTGGTGATACTGTGTTTATCATTGGTGATTTGAATCTGATTAGTTTTGGTGAACGATCTCAGTCTGAGATACTAAGCAAATTCTCCTTTGACATCAGCGAATTTACCTCGCACCTTGGCGATTTCATCTCAATCACTCAGCGATTGAATCAGAGACACCAACGACTTGAACCATTAGCGAATTCACCCTTGGACATCACCAATTACATCCTAAGTCACAACGAATGTATTTACACTTGCAACAATTTCATTCTAAGCTACAACAAGCTCACGTTTTAATCAGCAAGTTACACACATAGATATATATTCTTGTGTGAATTCACAAAGAGGCATGAAATTCAATCTTCTTTGATAGAGAACTGATTTTTCACAATGATTTGGACACAGCCATAAGCCATAGTGTATTCATAGAAAAATTGTCTCTGAGGTGGCGAACTTGTCATTTGATGTGAATCTCATATTGAATTTAGCAGTATTGTTTGATAGAGATTTTGGAGACCAATATCGATTTTACACCAAGAATTGAATGAACTTAACCATCAGTGGAGGCATTGCGTGTGGCCAGCAACCGCTGGAAGAAATTATGGTGAAATTTCCTCCTTAATGAAGATCAATTGGAGGATTAAGTTGCTGTCCAAACATGAACACAAAGATCGCATTATTAAAATCGCACAATCTCAATTAGTCGTTGTTGATGACTATATTAAGGCCTTTACCTGGGTTTCGTATCTGCTCTGATATCATGTTGAATTTAAGATATTCAACTAATCAGGAGCATTGATTTTCTCTTCCATCCATAGACAATACACGATTGTCTCCCTCGAGCACTGCTTATTCTTAATATAACAAATTGTGCGTTTTTTTCCATAGTCAAGAGAGGAAGATTTAATCTTCCTATATATCTATCAGTGGTGCCTCTTCACCAAGTGTCACCACTCTTCCAAGATGACCCAATTAAATTATATAAATGTCATATATAATTATTAATATATAATTAATATTATAATTACAAACCATATAATAATTATATCTCATATAATTAATTATCAATTATTATAATATCAATAATTATATTCTCAATATAATTATATTATCACATAATTATATTCTCAATATAATTGTATTATCAATAATTATATTATCACACTAAATATAATATAATTATATTATCTCAGCGTTTAAGTTATCTAAGTCGGCTTGAAGGAATCTGACCATAGCTACAATAATATTAACATAACTGAGGTAGACTTCTAAACACAACCCCCAAAATTTCCCTCTATTTCTTGTGTGCACGTTTTTGATTGAGCAAAGGAGCTCATTTACCTTGAGGCTTTAATTATGGACCACTTGTGAGTTTCCAACCACCTTTTCCTATCTCATTCTAGTTTCTCACATTCTACTATGTTTACTTTTCTTGTTATTATATCATTTGCTTCATCATACAATCATGCATGCCTCTTCCATGCAGTCTTTGTACCTTGTCCATATAGGATGGTAGATTTTTGTGCTCGTGTCCAAGTTTTGTGTGCTCATCCAAAAGACAAAGGCTTAGCAAAGTCGTCTAGAAGATTTTTTGTAGTTTGTTAGTTTAGTTTTTTACTTAGCATCTCCTGACTCACCTTTAGCACCAATTTAAGTGATGTAGATTGAAGGTAGGTTTGTTCCTTGACATTCATCAATTTGAGGGTAGCAAATCCCATCCTCTACACTCTTCAACCTTTATAAATATTTTAAATGTTTTCAATAGTGATGGGAAACAAAAACTAACCATTTATCTTAATAGAGAAAGATTTTTAAAAATACAAATAAAATATTAGCCTAATTAAAGACATTTTTTTATTCTATCCTAGATAAACACCCAAAAACAAAGATGAAACAAAATAAGAAAAAAGGAAATTAAAGAAAAAATACTCAAAAGTTTCAATTGTATCATACAAATGATAATTAGCAACAGGAAAGTCAAAACTTTCAAAACTATTTAAACCAACAAGTTTCTTTAAAATAAGAAACCATTTGAAGCAAAAAAAATTGGGCTAAGAAAAAACCATATAAACTTTAGCAAGAAAGAGATCATTTTTTTCAGACAAATTCAAACCCCAAGCCTCCCTATATTTACTCTAAATATCCCCCATGCCAACTTACAACTCAAATGACTTACTTGTAGTTATCTATGGTATCCTCGCTCCATTTAACATTTCTTTGAATCCCAATGATATATTTCACTTCAATCGCAAAATGAAAGCTTAAAAAGTCCTTCTCCACAACTAATAAAGTCCTCGCCTATAAGGTATGGATCTTGTATTCACTATGAATCTTCTCCCAACTTTTAAGCATGCTATTGTAAAAAAAAATTCTAAAGGATTCAATACTCTTTTCCAATAGAAATTCAATCATAAGGATCTATAGACTTAGTGGGCACTGCCAATTTTGGAGGACGAATCATAATTTTTTAACAAAACCTTTGCACTTCCTCACATCCCTCCAAGTACTACCAAATATATTGGACCCAAAAGGTTTCACTATGAATTTTTCAAACATGATATCTTTAGGATGGAGACTTGGTGAATCCTTCTCCTTTTTAGGTTTAGTCAATGCAACATTATGTTTGACAAGGAATTTCCATAATTCATCCTCCTCAAATCCTTTTAAGAACCATTTTGAAGTGAAAGTAATAATACCTTGTAACTTCAAAGCTTTTGCACCAATTCGCTCAAAATTTTTTGCTAAGCAAGATCAAGGGCGACAAATCACATGCCTCACCTTATTACTTTTACCATCCAAGGATCTTATCTTCTATTTCATTTTTCATCTTGGTAGCTCTCAAAGTATCATACTAAATATTAATAGATATTTATGGATGAGAAAATATTTTGACAAAATTGACTTATACCAACAAAAGAGAGAAAGTGGCTTTTCCACTTAATATTCTGATTTTTAAATATTTTAAATCATCCAATCCACATGTTGTTCAAAGAAGGATGCATTGAGAAGATGATTCTTAAGTATATGATAGTCTTATTTGGTCCACCCCAAGTCCAATTAGTGATACACAATCAATCTAGAACCTTGTCTAACCAACCTAAACTAAAAGATTTATTCTTAGCAATTTTTGCGACAAAGAATTCACAAAAAATCCTTCATACCATTTAAAGAATTGTTAAAATTTGTGTGATCAAGAGCCATCAATAAATTAGGAATTTAGTGCTCTCTACTCTTTGGCAAAGTTAGACCCCGAAAAGGGGAGAGATTGGCTCTATTTTCAAAATATTTTGAAGAGCATATACAATAATAACAAATGAGACCAAGGGTAAAGGACATCCTTGTCTTATTTATCTCTCCAAAAGCAAGGGCTTATTAGAACATTATTAGCATTAGTTTGAGTAGAAGCCTGATTAAAGGGAACATAAATCCATATAAAAAGTGATGTGAACAACCGCTGTGAACTACCCATTTATCCTTATCTTCAATTTTAGCAGCAAGTGCCTTTTCTTAAGGTACATTCTCTTCTAGTGCCGGATCATCTTCCTTGATAGCCAGGAACACCCATTCCTTCCCATTGCCAGAACCACTAGCAGAGTCTTCTGCCAGTTCATCATCAGAATCAGTAATACCTTCCTCATCCATGATGTAGCATGATTTGTCTATGTTTATCTTGTATTTATACTTGTTCTAATATCTAGGGTTAGGCTTAAATGATCTTCTAACTCTTTCTACAAATCTTGAATTCCTTTCATGATAGCTAGATGCAAAATGACCAATTTTATTACATGCAAAACATTTGAAAGGTTCTTTTCCTTCATACTTCCTACAAGTCCTTTAGATACTCTTCTAGCAAATAGTTCTTCAAGTTGCTCAAACTCGTCATCTTCTTTCTTCATATCTTCCAATTCCTTTGCATACAAAACTTTCCAGTCTTGCTTACCGGTTTTAGATGTAGATGCATGAAAAGCAAGTTCAGACTTTACAACTCTAGAAGGTCCAAATTCTTCAAGCTCAAAAGCCGATAGTTTGCCAACCAAAGTATCTAGCCAGCCAAAGTATCTCTATTGATAGATGTATTAGCCACTGTTCTCAACTCATTAATAGCAATAGCCTTCATTTTGTAAGTCGGTGGTAGGGTTCTCAGGACTTTAGAAATAGTTTCATCTTTTCTCAGAGTTGCACCACAACATTGAATTCCCATAACAATCTCATTTACCCTTTCCATGAATGCAGTAATCCTTTCATCTTCGTCTATCTTCAAGTTTTCATATCTCACTCGGTAACCATCAAGTTTAGGAATCCTCACTGTAGGGTCACCTTCATTAAGAGTCTCCAACTTATCCCATGTAGCCTTTCCAGATGATTTGTCGGTTAATCCCATTATTTGTTGATCAGAAAGTGCACACAAGAGGGCTTCTCTTGCTCTACAATCCTCAAGCTCCTTGTCTAGGTTTGCTAGAGGAGGATTTCTAGATCCCTGATTATAAGGTGTGACACCATTCTGTGTGATCTCTCAAATCTCCTTGCTAAGACATCTCAAATGAGTCTCCATCTGAATCTTCCATACTATGTAATTTGTTCCATCAAGCCTCAGAATATCCCTCCGAAAGATAGTTCCAGAAGAACTAGATGGACTTGAACTATTAGTTGCCATAGGATCCTCCTCAAGCGGTTAAGCTTTTTGCAGAGAGGACCAAATCTCTGATACCAATTGTTAGACAGTTCAAATAACGGGAAGACAACTGAAAGGGGGGGTGGTGAATCAGTTTTCACAGATTACCGAAACTATCAACAATTTAAACTTTAATACCAGAACCCAAAACATTAATGCCAGAATGCTTAAACCAAATACTAGAATAGCAGTTGTAGTCACACAAATCTGTCCAACTTAATTAAATAAATATTTTGTATTTATTTGATTAAAAATACACTAGCCATCAATTAATTAAATAAATTATTCAATTTATTTTAATTAATTCATTAAATCAAATTCCAATCAATTAAATAAATAAAATCTATTTATTTAATTAAATCCCCCTATTCCTCTTTTAAATAAATTAAATAAAAACATTTATTTAATTCATTATCCCCCCCCACTTGCATTTTCCTACAAATGCAACTTGCACACATTTTATTGGAATAAATGAATTAATTTATTTTTAATAAAATCCTATTTTCCCTCACCTGCCAAATCCACTTGCAAAAATCTAATCCCCTTCTAGATTTTTCTAACCCCTTCCTGATTAGCCTAATCCATCCCCTAATTATTGTCACATTCCTAAGCAAAATGGAGTCACTTCTCAAAGACTCCAAAGTCTTTGAAAAGCATTTAATGCTTTGTGTGTTCAACAAACTAACCCCCAAAGTCTTCCAAGACCACGAATGGCTCTTACATGACCATTTATGGCTCTTACATAACCATTTATGGTTATTTCAAACTTGTCCCCCCAAACATTTATTGTTTTGACCATATTTATCCTTTTCACATTTGCACAAGAATTTATCCATTGGATAAAAGCTTTATTCTTTGAATAAAGAGTTTATTCATTCAATTAACCTTGACTTAAACTCCCAAAGTCATGTCAAGCATTTAATGCTTATTCCCTCCCCTCTCAACCTATCTCACACTGACACTTGTCATCCTGGGATTGGGTTGAAAGCCCTCACATGGATTTGAAATCATTCAATCCTCACCCTTGTTGAGATTGCTCAATCTCAACCATCCATTGCTCCATTTTTCCTATAAATAGAGCCCATTTCTTCATAATCCAAATCCTAAAAACTTGTATGCATTTAACCTATAGGCATTTTAGAGAGCATTTAGCATAGAAAACTCATGTATTGTCATTTTGGTTAAAATAAATCATTTTAGCATCAATAGCTTAATATTAGTTTCTTTATTTACATTTAGAGCAATATCTCAATCTCAATCCTCCATAAGCATCCATAGTGCAAAAAGCTGCTGAGAGCTACACTATTTTGGACTTGGAGAGGAGAGGAACAAGGGAGAAGGAGCTAAGAGAATGTTAGGAGGTATTTGGAGATGCCTCATCATATTTGCTTCATTAGTTAGATATATTAGCATGATTTTAGTGTCTCTCTTGGTATGCCTGTTTAGATTAGTTTTTGATTGACTAACACTAATGGTTTCTTGTCTTGTGTGTTATTTATCTTAAACTAACCTTGTCCATTTTGTAGAGCATCAGTAGTTAAACCAATTAAGCATAAACAATAATCACAAAATAAAGACCATCCATATAACACCAAGATTTATACATAGAAAACCCAGTAAAGGGAAAAACCATAGTGGGAAGCCTACCCAAAGTCAAATAATCCTTCTGAAGTAAGTATGTGAATAAAAATTGAGGGGCCTGTACTTGTAGGAAGGCCAACAACCTAGAGCACATTTCTCATCACAAAAGGAGTCTCGCTGACTACATAGAAATCCAAACTACAATACGAAGAAGTGTTGAACTGCAAAAGATAGTATCTCCTATGCTTGAGTACAGTTTCGGTTAAACTCAATACCGGAGGACTAAATCCTCTTACATAAACCCAATTTGATCTCTGATGATCGACCAACTCCTCTGCCTGAATGATATTACATTATTCGCACATTACATTCCTTGACCATGACCTCTAACATAACCATGATGATCTACAATGAGATCTTATATCTATATAAACAAACCCTCAACCATAAACAATTAGGTTAGCCACCATATAATAAACCAATTACATAATTACAAACCATGTCGGCCTAATACCAAACAAATAATATCCAACACATAAGACATCCCAGAAATACATTGAGAGGTCCAAAACCCAGTATAGGTCCAAACGCTACAACAATGATCTCCATCTGCCAAGTCTTAAACATGATCACCAATAGCATCCTAAAACTCCACTAGAAGTTGCACCAACACCACTTATGCAATTCATCAAAGATCTTCATCAAAAGCTCTCCTGATGAAACCCTTGTTGGAACCAGAAACTAAGCTTCTAAGCAAGTAGGATAGCATCTGATCACTAGACCAAAATCAACTAACCAAATTTGAGCATGAGTATCCTGAACAAGCCAATTCCATCAGCAAATTGTACCAGAGCCTACTAGATCATTGCGGATCCAAATCAACTAGAAACCACTCAACCTACCAGGACCAGAAGGGTGTCGGTAAAGCATCCATACAGCTAGTGTTGGCATCAATTCAGAAACATCAATGCAACACATAATCAATGCCACTAAATCACCAACAGGCAATTCTCTAATAATAGATGGGTTCCTGGGTAGTGGTCCACTATAAACAATGACACTATAATGGCTTTTCTCTATGACACCTCTTGCTATGCAATGTTGCACTCAACCCCTATGGTTAGGGGCTCCACATAAGTTGAACCAATGTCACTTTAAGTCTTGTGATTGTCATATAGCTATTTGTATCCGTATAGACATGGTGACCCCTAAGCTTAGATAGGGCCCGAAAAAAGACAATAAAATTTTATTGCAAAATATAGGAATGCTATATCTTGATCAACACATTTTTTTATCATTATAGATGCAATAGTGAAGCTTATTTTTACCCAAGAGGCCTCTAGAAAAATTTCACCCCCAAAAACCTTACAAAAAGAGCCCAAATAGAAAATCCACATGGAAAACCTCCATCAATCCTAGGATCTACAACAACCCAAGTCTACAAAAATGTTTGTAACATTGAAAATTCTACTATTACAATTTTTCAATTCCATGGATTTAACTACATGCACATAAAGCTAATTAAAAATAATATGAATAATATAATTTGATAGATAACAAAAGAAAGACACTAATTTGAAAATTTAATTAAAAATATTTTATTTTAGACAACATTTATTTGTTTAATTAAGTTTTTAAATTTTTAAATAGATTTTGTATAATAATAATAAAACAAATGATAAAACATATTCAAGTAATATAAAATAATTAAATAGAAAATGTCTAAAAAGTAGTTTTTAATCAAATACCATTATTAATCATATGATTATTATTAAATGTTTACAATATAATTCGGATATTTTACAACCTCATAAACTATTGAAGATATTAAAAAAGAAAAATTATTTAGAAATGATATATATATATAAAGAGAGGAAGGATATATATATATATATATATATAAAGAGAGAGAGGGGGCAAGACGTAGTGCCTTCTAGAACACAACATAGTAAATTGCATTAAATTGCATTAAAAATATAGGTAATGTTAAGAATGTAAAAAAATAATGAAAATCAATACTTCATAAAGTAGCTTCCTATGGGGGAAAAAAGTGTATAAAAACATTATCGGCCAATTGAATGACTAAGTAGATGGAACCACACATCTTACAATCTCTGTGACACTCTTCGTAAGTTATCAAGTTCCGCAGCAATGTTTCTGTTGTGTCGTCAGCTAATAAATCTGATTCGGCCTGGTTGAAATTCAATAGCAGCCTTCGCTAATAAATCGGCAGTAGGATTATAGTTGCTATGATTAGGAGAGAGTTTTGGCCAAGGACGACAAAGTATATCCATTCAGCTGAATTTTGGCACACACCCACTTAGTTGCACATTCATTGGCCATCCACACCGTCTATTGTCACTGCTGATATTATAATCTACACGAGCCATCAGGTTTGACGGCAATAGCTGAGTCTGGACTTGGATGTGTTAATATATCTTTAATAACCATTCTGTACAAATCTAATAGATGGTAGGGCTGTTTTAAGATATGTTCCTTCAAGTTTACGCTAAAATCAACATTGAATGGATATCCTCCAAACAATAAACGTCCTTCCAGCAGTTTAGTTAATTGTTCTACAGCACCTTCATCTGTTCCAAACTCCAAGCAGCAGAGTATAGTTATAAGAACAAATAAAGGAATTTGATTTTCCAACTTCAGAATGTCCATCTGTATATCCCAAGTCACAGTGTTTTCATGCTTACTATCTTGGAAAACAAGGCTAAAGCAATCTCTTCTTACAATCCACGACCTCAAGAATTCAAGAATAAAGCATCCATCCATAGTTAACATCCAAGTTATTGTTTCTTCATCCCATTCAATTACTTCTTCATAACATTCCCTAATTTTACTATCTAACTTTCCAATCTCTGCAATCAATATTGTCACATCTATCTTGAGCCTTGCCAAAAACCTATGAACTGCTTCCACTTTATGTTGATCCATAGTGTTCATGTTATGATTGTAGGGTTCAAATGATACATAAAAAGGAGCATGTGATTCCTTTTTATTAATCATTAAAGATTTAGGCACCCTATAAATGCAAACAGTTTTAGGCAGTTGTCTAATTTTATACTGAGGTTCGAACATGCATCTTACTTGGATAAGCCATGATTCAGCTAAAGGATTGCTTTGTCTTTAGCCTCCGTCGTTTACATCTCTACTCTGAATTTCCTGAACTTTGAGTCTGCTACAAGTAGGGATTTCCATTTGAGCCATGCATTCTGTGCATTTAACGTGACAAAGAAATGTTAGAGAAAAAGACAGACCTTCAATTTCGAAATTAATTGTATCCTCGCAAAACACAGACACAATAAAAATCTAATGCACAAAACCAAAAAACAAGCATTGTTTGGAAGTGTGCTTTTAAAAAGGCTTTTTCTATTTAATTTTTCGAAAAAAGTCTCTAGAATAATATCTAAATATGATTGTATTGAATGCTCTGGTCATGTTGAAAAGTCTTATTTTTAAAATACTTTTTCCATTAGATTATAATTAAATACATAATATGATATTAATAACAGACATTAGGTTTCCCGAAATAGACTGTGTGTAATTTTTTGCATCAACATTTCGGATCACACTCCATGATCTCACTCTACATGCATTCTAGCTATTACATCTTGATGATGGATCACAGAGTGTGATCCAAAATGTTGAGGCAAAAAATTACACACAGTGTATTTCGTGAGCAGCTGATTTCTATGATATTAATGTTTAAAATCGAACACAAAATATTTATTACTAGCACCTACATTCAAAAGGATTCAAGATATGTGTCAATAGAAAAGTAAAGGTACGACTTAATATACTTTAATATTTTAGAATTAATTATATAAGATTATAAATATTTATAGAATCATTATGGTGTAAAAGTTGTGTATTAAATTATTAAAAAGACAATAAATTATTGAAAATACATATCACACTTATTGTAACTTCTTATATGCATGTAATTTGACTCGAAAATATCAATCATGAGATCAATTTCATCTTGAGGTCCTAACTCTTAACAACAGGTTCATATTCATTTATTGGTCTAGTATTCCTATTGAATTCCTATTGTTCTTATTATGTGGGTTTGTTTTATTCTTGTATATGTACTTTTCTAGAATCTACAACTCTTTCTCATCTAGCTTATCCTTGGACCAAGGTTAAAAGTTTGTACTAGGAATCTCTTTTTCACACACCAAGGTCAATCCTTCCTGTAGCAAGATGTAAACCTATTCCTAAGAATATTACAATAGATTCTTGCCACAAAATGTTAGAAAGGGCAAGCTCAAGATTGGACTTAGTAAGGCTTTCTATTTTTTTATAAAATATTTATCTCTTCTATCTTTCTAAATATTTCAAATGATTCCAATAGTGATGACAAACAAAAAGTAACTATTTATCTTAATAGAGAAAGATTTTTAAAATCCACATAAAATATTGACCCAATTAAATATATTATTTCTATTCTATTCTATAGAATCACCCAAAAACAAAGATGAAATGAAAGAAGAAAAAAGGAAATTAAAGAAAAAATACTCAAAAGTTTCAATTCAACTGTACAAATAATAATTAGCAATAGGAAAGTCAAAAGTTTAAACCATATTTAAAACAACAAGTTCCTTTAAAACAAGAAACCATTTGAAGCAATCTTTTTTAGGCTAAAAAAAAAGACCATATAAACTTTAGCAAGAAAGAGATCATTTCTGTCAGAAAAATTCAAACCCCAAGCCTCCAGGATATATTTACTCTAAACTTCCCCCACATGTCAAATTGCAACTCAAATGACTTAGTTGTAGTTACCTTATAACATGGTGTCCTGATGGCATGCCTAGCTAATCACTATAACATAAGAACACACAAGAACTTAGAATCAAATGACGTGGCAATAATGATAGGAAGTTCAAAAAATTAACCAGTTACTATGGACTTCCTATTTAAACAGTGATAGGAACTATGAACAATTGAACTTATCAAATAGCACTATGTTTACATAAAGACTAGGAGACAACATTATCAATTAGCAATATAGATATTGAATACAAAAACATCAACTTTATTACTAAACATCATATGATGATGATTACATTCAATGATAGATGTCTATATACAAACATTTTGGCCATACACTTGTTTTGTTAGCTTTCTCTCTACATTTCACTACACCTCTGCAAATCACTAACTATCTTGTACTACTTCTCTGTCTCTAGACACCTTCTCTTCTACTCTTCACTCTTACGGCTCTGACGGTTTTCTTCTTACAGACTTATTTCCTTCTTACATTGCCTATCGTTATTATACCTTTTATGTGCTTGAGTATCCTATTTGATTCCTATCATTGTATCCTTCTGCTCGCATATTGTTGGGTTATAACCGGCTCATATTTACCAACCAACTTTCCCTTTCCATATGACCTCTTGCCTTCTATTCAACCCTTGAACTCAGTTTGCTCCTCTTTTATTAAAATTCTCACTGTTTGGTCAATTTTGGCCTCTTTCGTTACTCATTGATCATTACTTCCAACCATCCTTCACACCTTCAGTTTTCTTTTTATTTCTCAATTCATTGTCCTTCCAAACTGCTCCCTCTTTCTTGACTGTTTGACTACCATTCTTAACTAATTGCTCATTAATCATTCATCTTCCTTTTTGCTAAATGCAACTAACTCATTATGTCCAACTTCCTACCATGTGGTGATAGGATCTATTACTACCTAACTTGAATCTTGGCTAGACAAACCCAACAAAGCACTAAACAAATAGATTAACACGATGCTCCTAGATCATAATCCCAAGGCACAAAAGAAAGTATTTTCTCCTTCACATGGGAATAACAATATAAAATTATCCTCCTTCATTCTTTTTCTTGCACTTTTTTCAACATCGCTCTAGTTCATCTACCATATTCATCTAGCATTGTTGTGCACGTCTCCACTCTACTCTAATGAAGTTATCTCCATTATCTAACATCATTGCCCAAGATCTTGTCATCCTTTCATCCACACACAAAACATCATAAATTAATAGATGGGAATTAAGTTTTTCTATGTCTTCAAAATCACTCACGCCATACATTTGCATTACAATATCATCCATATTTACTACCACTGCACTTACCATTTCAGTTTCATACTCCATCTCTTCATCCAACATCTTTGCCAGTCACTCTTCCTTCATGGCCAACTCTTCATGCACCGCTATAATAACTCCTTCCTCTATAACTATTATATTCAAATCTAGGGCCTTCGTAACTCCACTTATCTTCATGCCTTCTAGTTTGTATTCCCACTCTTGCTTTATTACTGCAAATTGTATCCACAAATCATCCTTATTATCATTATTGATTGCTCCTCTTTCTAATTCATTTTCTGAAATTTCCTCATCTTGCATGTCTTTGCCTTCATTTTCTCCAATAACTACTATACCAACATCTACTTCTTCACTTTTTGTTGCTCTCTCCTTCAACTCCTTCTTTCTAATCTTTTTAGCACAAATTTTATTGTCTTCTATTGCTGCCCCTAAATCTTCTTCTAGCTTTGCCTCTATATCTTTTATATCACTTTTTAATCCCTCACCATCCCTTGTTCCTATTTTATAATCTTGAGTCTTTTTGTTCTCATATAACCCTTTGTTCATAGCCATTTCCCACTTGTATTTGTGCCTTTTGTTCCTTCCAACCTGTCTATGTTTATTTTCCTTCTTCTTTTCATACTTTCTCCTTATTTCTTTGTCATCTACAAGCCTCCATAGCTTCATTTCCCATTCACAAATGTCATCGTCATTACTTAGTACCATGTCCTTCTCATCTTCTTCCTTTAATATCTTCCTTTCAATAACTTCATTCAAAGATTCAAAATCATCTTTATTGTTTAAAAGGTAAAATATTACCTCTTTATGTTCAACACTTTCAACAACCGAGCTAACTTTGTTGCTATCTTCTCTAGCAATTTTGTGCTGTCATTTCTACTCTCTCCTCAAGGATCTTTGCCAAACACAAGATTTTCACAAGTCCCTATAGTTTTGTCAACCTCTGCAACTACTACCATTTCATGATACACTTGTTCATCTTCAGCTTGTTGTCCTTGGTTATCCTGTAGCCACATTAACTCTTCTTTCTTAGATTCAATCTCTTCTTCACATAGTCCATTCCTTGGAAGTATTTCCACATCACTATATCCTACAACATTACATTACTTCCCTACTATCTTAACCTTCTACACTTTATTTGTCATAACTTTAGGCTAAAGTCTATTTATTACTGCCCTTTTCCTTCATAAGCCATGATCGAATTTTTTCCTAGAAACATATTCTCTATGACTTCTTACTCACCAACTCTCCCTATAATCTGGTTTCCACCCATTCCTCATCATATCTTTCATCCTTTGCATGTGCTGGTTAGCACATAAATTATCAAAAACACCCTCTTCCGGACACTCTAACTGCTGCATTGCACTGACTAGTTTTCTTCGCCAACTTGGTACTCTACAACCATGATCCCAACCAAGATTTAGAGACCCCCATAGTCTCTTCTCTCAAATAATTTTCATATCCATATTCTTACTTCCACATACATGAACAAAAGCAACATTCGAACTTCTATTTACCTCTACAATAGATTGTTATCCTGATTCACCTTCATTCTTATCTTCACTTGACAAATTTTCTATTTTGTAGACTCCTTTTTGTTCATTTTCAACATCTTCTATAGTATCATAATACTCTAGGGAATCTTTGAATTCTTCATTATAGTACTGGAAAATTATTGGAATTAAGGAACACTGAGAGGAGGCGGTGAATCAGTGTTCTATAAATTTTAACATTATTAATCTGATTCTTCAACCATCTAATGCAAATCAACAAAAGAAAGATGTAAACACATAAGGCAAGCATCCACAACACCACAACACCAGTTTACATTGAAAACCTAGTTAAAAGAAAAGCCATGGTGGGAACATACCCACAATGAGATAATACCCTGTTAGTAGTAAGTGAAATATTACAATGGGAATGCACATGCATTCAGGCACACTGCCTGGATCTCACTACTCAAAATTACAATAAGGGCTACAACCCGGAAAGCTCACTGCCCTACAAAATGATTACAAAAGATACAAGAGGGTTTGCTATTGAATAGCATCAACACATGCTTGAGTATAGTTCCCATTAAGCACAAAACATATAATCTTACTCTTCTCTACTCCTCTAATCTATTCTAATATTCTGCATTATATCGGATCACAAATATTTCAATTGCTCACTTGAAATTGCGCACAATCACTCATTGACACTTTTTACATAACCATCGATATCAAAAATCATTAAATCAATCACTCTTATATATCCACATCAACAATTTAGGTTTATTTCATGTCAGCCCAAAAACCACATAACACATAAATGAAACATGTTACCTAAGATCGGTTCAATCCGATCAAAAACAAACAAGAGGAACAAAACAGACTATCCACATGCTTCCCACATATCAGTTCAACATCCTTGAACATGCAAACTACTACAAAAATCACTCTGCATGATCCACACAATGAATCTCCACACGTTATTGCTAATGAACACTATTCTACTAGAAAACTTGTCTACGAGATCTTCCAATTTATACAAGACATATCATCAGAGGCCATAATCTTGGAATAAGCCATATTACATGACAACAATGCATCTTCAAGATCCGCAAAGCAAAATACACAGCACAAATGATCCACTAACCAAGAAACTGCACACTCTATTGGATACACTACTCTTCTCACCAGACCTCACAAATTCTTAACCAATATTCCGATATGGATTAATCATGAACCATGGATTGGATATTTGACTTAAGTTGCCATAAATGACAACATCTGATCATCAATGCAGTGCCTCTTTCCAACAATCCGCCCCTTTGGAATTGATGGCAACACTTAGTGAAAAATGACTAAATGTCGGACCAAAACCAAGATATATACACTGCAAAAAAAAATCTGACTACCATACTCCAAAAATCAACAAATCCCCTTAAGATCAACATTTTTCACTCCTCTACTCTCCCCCTTTGACATCAATGGAAAAGGTAGGATTCCAGAAACTAAAAATCCAAACCCAAAATACTATTTACATATACACTATCCTTTTATACTCACAAAAATTTGAAAATGTTTGCAAAATAATTCTTCAATAAATTTAGGTGGCTTTCACAAGCCTTCTTGAGACTCTCTAGCACAGTTATAATCCCACTCAACAAGTATGCAAGTGCCTCTGTTGACTTGGGATTTGTCGACTCCTTGTATTTCATGGCACTTTGGGCATCTTCCAGACCACTAATCATGATATCCAACTTGGGAGTAATGGGACTCCTAAGTTCACAAACTCTACTAATTATTCTCTCTTTTCCCAGACTCAACCTCCTGATTTTTTCTAGCAAAGATATCACTTGGTTTTCATGACTACTCAAAGAGACTGATAATGAATTTAAATAATGATAAACATGACATATAATTTTTTCCTCCCTCAGATAGACTATCCTGAATGCCCTTTACACAAGTGTCTAGAGTGACTTTGTCATCAATAATCATCTTCCTCAATGTTTGGAGCCTTCTGCATTAAACTCATTTCGGGCCTTCTATTTAGCAGATTTTTCAAAGGATTGAAAGTGATTGTTCACAGAGTTAATTAACCTTTTCAATTGCCCGGATGGAGTGTCTGATGAATCCTTCTAAAATGAAGGCATGAGCTTGAGAAAATGCTCCCAACTTGAGTGCCTGGATAAGGGACTAAGAAGCTAGGTTAATGGGGCCCTGTATGAATTATGAATCCTCTATATGGATCTACTTCCCCTTCACTTATTTCTCGGTGTCTTTTGCCTCAACTTCAACCTTCACCTCCACCTATTCAACTTCAACAATCTTCTCTCCATCTGCTTCCTTTCCAAGAATCACAGGGTTACCACTCATGTCCTTACCCTCATATGCTTTACCTGCATCTTCAATTTCAATTTCTTCTATCTGAATAGTTTGAATATCTAGAGAAGAAGTGTCATTCATTGTCTGGCCGAGTTTTGGGTTAGAGTCACCTTGTCCTTTTTCCTGATTTACTTGATACCGGTTATCTGACGTTAGTTTTGTCAAAATCTTTTCTATTTCCTTAGAAAGTTCATCAATACTACCGAACATGATCTTGTTTACCCTGTTCTTGCTTTTGAACTCATTCTTTGCTAACTAAGGAAATCTATCTATCTCTTCCTTAGAAATAACTGAACAAAGATTTACTAATATATATTCCTTCAAGTTCTCATCTTCCTTACTTGTCATTTGTCTCCTAGCATCCAGAATTATTAGCAACAACAATGAAGAAAAAATGGGGGGGAGAATCAGTTTTCAACAGATTAAACATTTAAGCACAATCTCAGATCAATTGCAACAAGAAAAACAACACACATAACACCAAACTTTTGATGTGGAAAAATCGGTTAAGGGAAAAACCACGATGGGAACCTACCCACAATAAGATGATACTCTACAATAGTATGTGTAAATATTACAATGGGGAATGGACATGCATGGAAGCACACTGCCTAGAGCTTACTAATCAAAAGATGATGATCCAAAAGGCTCCAACCCTTAGAGAAGGTTCACTACCTTACAATAATATTCAGACTACAATCTGATTAAGATGAACTAAGAGAATAGTATCGCCTAATGCTTGATGAGAGTTCTGGTTAAGCATATTTGTCTGCCCTTCAATAATCTATGCTCAATACAATCCACAAAAAGATGAATTATCTTATTCACACCTACACCACTCTCTGATAAAAACACAACAACCATCCTGAATTACATGAATTTGTTACCTATTTATACAATTCATCAACCTTGACTACAAGATTGACTCAAACCCTCAATACGTAAATACAAAATTACATCACACGATACATAAATCAACAATTAGACCAATACAATTCCATAGATGACATAGCATGGACCCAAATAAAATCCACAAATAGGCATCACCATCAGAAATCTCTCCAAGATCAACTGTAGGACAGTACACCACCAAAAATACTACATAACATGAAGAATATCACTGGACCCAAAAGATATTCAATACTGCTCACAATGATGAATGTAGACCACCAAAAAAAATAGGACACGATCGGGAAATGCCAACAAGCACATTATAACCATCTGCAATAGTTGCACCAACACCACTTAATCAAATCTTCATCGATCAAAACACTAACACTCAAGAGCACTTAACAACAACAATTTGGACTAGAAAGATAACTTTTGGAGCACCAAATCATTAACCATCTAAAATGAAGATTCACTTGAACATCCAAGACACTCTCCCAAAATTGCGACTTAAGATATGATCGTACTGGAGCACAATGAATCAAACACCAAAAATTTGCAACACTGAACACAAAAAACTAATCTTCATACTAGAATCCTCAACCCGATCAAATCACAACACAACAACATAGAATCAATAAAGAATGAAGTATCTCTAATTTATTTAGCATCCCAAATAGATAAACCAACCAGGTCAACTCTCTGTAATCACCAGATCATCAAAACATAGGAATATGTTGACATCAATGACAACAACATATCCTAGCAGCAACAATATCCAACAATCTCCCCCTTTGGCATTGATGGCAACATATGAATATGAAAAAAAATAATGCAAATGAATAAATAAACATCATCAATCACCAACAAACACCCCCTAAGATCATACACACAAAGCTTCAAAGATAAGGCAATTTTTCACATGCTTCTCTCCCCCTTTGACAATAATGCCAAAGACAAAATAAAAATCATGCTTCTCTCCTTCTAAGAAGGGAAATCTCTCTCCCTTAGGATAAACTCACAAATATGAACATCTAAATCACCCACTGACTACTCTGGCTAAGTAGAAGCACCACCTCATCAACTCGAATAAGAAGATAAGACTCTATAGTCCACTAGATTGATGCAACTCAATGCATCTAGTTCTCATCAGGAGGGGCACAGACCCCTAGATTGTCTCTCAAGTAGACAAATGTATGTACAGGAAAGGGCTTAGTAAAAATATTTCCAATCTGATCCTTTGTAGATACATACCTGAATCTGACTTCTTCATCACTGACTTTCTCCCTCAAGAAATGATACTTAATTGATATATGCTTTGTTTTAGAATGTAGTACTTGATTCTTGGAAATATTAATGGCATTTGAATTATCACACTATATAACAACTCTAATATCCTTCAACAATTGCTTCATCCAAACTACCTAAGTATGGTTGCTAGCAACAACAATGTATTCAACTTATGCAGTAGATAGAGATATAGCATCCTATTTCTTACTCGACCATGAAACCAAATTCTTCCCTAAAAAGAAAGCTCCGTCGGTAGTGCTCTTCCGGTCATCAACATCACCAGCCTAGTAAACATTAGTATAGGCACATAACATGAAATCATCATTCTTTGGATACCATAAACCATAGTCAACTGTCCCCTTCAAGTATCTGAAAATCCTCTTCACGGCAGTAACATGAGTCTCTTTAGGATTAGCTTGAAATGTAGCACAAAGATAAATAGCATGCATAATATTTGGCCTAGTTTGATTCAAGTACATCAATCCACCAATCATATATCTATACAAAGTCTAATTAACTTTTTGAGATTCATCATGCTTAGACATCTTACATCCAAACACCATAGGAGTTCCAATAGGTTTAGAATCATCTAACCCAAACTTCTTCAATAATTCCTTCACATACTTAGATTGAGAAATGAAAATATCTTTATCAATCTGTGTAATTTGCAATCCTAAGAAAAATTTCATCTCACCTATCATAGACATCTCAAATTCATTTTGCGTATCATCAACAAATTTTATACTTTGAAAGTCATCATCTCCTCCAAAAATAATGTCATCAATAAAGACTTCAACAATCAAAATTTTATCATTATCAACCTTAAAGTACAAATTATTATCAGCAGTACCTTTATAGAATCCCAATTTCGTCAAATACTTATCTAATCTAGCATACTAGGCTCTAGGGGATTTCTTAAGTCCATAGAGTGCTTTCTTTAATTTATATTCCATGTCTCCATCATTTGATAAAGAAAATCCTTCTGGTTTCTCAATGTAGACTTCCTCTTCCAAATCACCATTCAAAAAGGCTGACTTAACATCCATCTGATATACCTTAAAATTCTTGTGAGTAGCATATGCAAGAAGCAATCTAGCAGCTTCAATTATAGCTATCGGAGCAAAAGTCTCCTCATAATCAATTCTGTCCATCTGTGAACATCCCTTACATACCAATCTTTCTTTGTTTCTAACCACTTCATCGACTTCATTTAGTTTATTCTGAAACACCCATTTACTGTCAATCACATTTTTGTCTTTAGGTCTCAGAACAAGCTCCCATGTGTTGTTCTTGTAAATGATGTTCAATTTAGATTCAATATGCAAGTTATATTCTATTTTATATTATCTTGTTCTATCTAATACTGATTAAAATATAAATCTGACTATCTTCTTTTGTATGGCAGGTGAGAGGAGCATTTATTATTTTCTATGTCCTTTCTCACAAATGCAATTTGATATATGTATATAAAAAGCAGGGTACAATCAAGCAATGCCTTCATCGGTCATGACTGATCAAAACATTACTTGATCATGCCTCTTTGTCAATACCACATAATTCATATTAATTACTGTTTATGGTGAAAATGGATAACAATAATAACGATATTGAAAGGCTAAATGAATTCAACCACAAAACCCTAGCCTAACAACAACAAAGATCCACCATAACATATGAAGATTGCTTAAGACAATGCAAATCAAATGAAATCACAAATATTATACCATCAAATGTCTAATAGGGTTTGGATCTCCATTCTTCCTATCTCCATTGATCTTGTTTGATATATTTGCTCTCAGATTTTATGTGCACAAGAGCTCAACAAAGAACGGAATGTGGTTGCAAGTAGGATCGCCTATGCCAAGTAGTCAATTGATCAAGTAGTTAGGGTTTGATAATGAAGGAAGCATCTCCTTATATAGAAGACACTATATGAAATGGAGGGATAAGATTGAGAGGTGTAAAAGGAGGTCGGTTATGATTGGAGGGTAGGTAAAAGAAATAATAAAATAATGAAAGGGGTAGGTAGTGTATGAATTAAGAGATGAATGACATGTGTCATGGGTAGAAAAGGTTAATGAATTAATTAAATAAATAAAGATTTATTTAATTAATAGAAGAAGTGGGATAATTAAATAAATAAGATATTTATTTAATTTAGGAAAAGGATAATTTAAAAAATAAATGAATTTATTTAAATGAGAAATAAGGCTAGAAGAGGATAAATGAATGAATTAAATAAATAAAGATTTATTTAATTAATAGAAGAATTAAGCGTAGATAATTAAATAAATAATTAGACTGGACAATTTTGGGTGTCTACATTTTGCCCCTCTTTGAGACAAATGCGGCTTGTCGCGTTGTTTCAAAGAAGATAAGATGAACTGATATAGAGTTGCCCCAAGATGGGAATGATATTCCCCCTGGTGAGATTGGATGAAAAAATGTCTGAAAAGATCACAAACAATCTCTCGATAAGAAAGAAAGGCTAGAATGGACTGACCAGATAAAGTGACAAAGTCACGGGATAATGAATACTGACTTGGGAAATGAGGGCTAGGGCAGTCTATAAGATAGACCATGAGGAGAAAACATCCTCATTGTCATCTACACCTCCAAGAGATTAGAGTGCAGAGAGAGAAAAGAGCAGCAGCAGTTAGCAGCGATGGCTTTGGTTCACAGATTCGATCGCGTTCACTAATTTTAGAGGCCAGTAGAGGCAGGAGAGCCGGTAAGTACCACAAAACCTCCTTGTACTTTGTTGCATTTATTGTTGTCATTAATGCATACTAGGTAATGTAATAAATGCGCTTTTATGTCAGGAAAATGTGTTTGTGTCCAAAAATGTGAATTTTTGTCTTCTAGATCAAATCAATAGTTTTGTGATGAACATACACTGTCGATTGGATAAGCTACTAAGAGGATACACTCAAGCAAGTCCTCTAGGGAAGACTAGGATAACAAATAGGGATAGGATTGACAATTCTATGATAGAACATACATTGCCAATTAGGAAACTACTCAAGAGGATTCACTCAAGCATAGGCCCTAGGATAAGATACATCAAGGCATTTTGTGATGATTAGTGAGTACCAAGATATAGTACTTTGTGATGAAAAGGGAGTACTAAAATATGAGCAGCACTTTGTGATGAACAGTGAGTGCAAATGTGAGCAGCACTTTGTGATGAACAGTGAATGTCACTAAGACTAAGATGATTGATTTGTGTGACTACAGGAGTATTTGCCTATGCTGGAGTCATGGGAGAGATTCCCATCGACTCAGAGGTTGCGACATAAGTTGATAGCCGAGGACCGAGCTGTGATTGAGGCTATGGGATTGAGACATATTTTGTATGTGCCTGAGTTTCGGACGAACATGGGATTTCTGACTGCACTGGCAAAGAGGTGGCACTCTACGACTTGCACTTTTCATTTGCCGATGGTGGAGATGACAGTCACCCTGGAGGATGTATATAGGATTCTGCGGATACCAATCGATGGGGAGATGATTCCATACGATCAAGATGGAGACAGGGATGCCCTTAGATGAGTATTCTAGGACCCAGGACTGGAGATGAGGGTGGGACATGTGGCATGGGATACCATGATATGGACAGAATTAGCACTACCAACAATGTTGGTAGGACTTATCAGTGGGTTCCTTTGTCCGGATAGGGCGACACGAGGGGTGGCTGCAGAGGACACACAGGCCAGGAGAGATGATCTTGAGGCGGGTCCTTCTAGGGCTTAGACTCCGTCGAGGTCAGTCGACTCTGAGGGAGGGAGTTCATCGTAGCCGTAGAGGGCTCCCTATGTATCAATTTTGTACCATTTTGTATGATGATGTAGACACCTTCGGGTGATTGTAGCCATATGATTTTGCAATCATTGTATCATGACACTTTATATATATATATGAGATGATTTATCTTTGCGGCAGCTATATGCATGTGTACCTATGTGATGAGATGTTCTTATGTGATGCTTATGTTTCTATGTGATGGTTATGATATAGATGCAAATATGTATATGATGCAATGTAATATTTTTGTTCTTTTGTGTTTTTAAAATGTTATGCAAATGAAAATGTATGAAATGCAGATTAATATGATAATGCAACTGTAAAATGTGCTAACAGGTGTTGTGTGCAGGATGTGATGCAATTGTGATATCTATATATATGTATGAAATGCTTATATGTGATAATGCAGGTGCAACTACATGAAATGCAAATGTTTTTGGTGTGTTATGAGACTCAGTCATGTGATAGCAGGCTACGTGGACTCGAGAAGGATGATGGAAGTCAATCAAGAAAGGGGGATGGAAGACAAAAGATATGAAACTGAAAGAGCTTCTTGTGCATTATCATCATTGAACTTTATTATGGCAAAATAGGTTATGACAATCGAGGCATATGTTTGACCCAGAAAGTCATTGTACTTGTTTGCATGGAGATAAGACAATCACAAACAAGGAATGCCCTAGTTCATACTAGACTCTCAGTGTCCTCATATCCTTGGACAAGTCATAGTATTACTAAGAGACAATCCACAGACAACAAATACAAATAGGTGATGATACCCCATCCTTGCCTTTCTAGTCAAAGACATCCTGGAGATAGAATCTCTAGTCAGAGACATCCTGAAAAAGCTAAAAGACATGTCACCAAAAGATAAAATCAAAAGAAAACCAAGACTCGACACCAACATCCACTGTAGTCCTCAAGTTTAGTGTCTCTTGTCACTTGTATAAGTCTTATTTGATTGTGGTCACAATGTTTACTTTCACAAAAAGGATAGATAGCACTGAACCATATGTTGTCTGAGTCTATTGAAAGATTTGATTTGTTGAAGCCCATTGTTCCTACTGTGTCTCATCTAAAACTGATTGAATCCATGAAACTGATACTTTATTGTGGAGAAGATGAAACTTTATTGTGGATCTGTGATGCAAATGTTGCTTTATTGCGGATTGTGTGCGGATAGACTGAGAAGGTTGGAAGAAACTATACTCCTCAGAACGTGTGATGTTCTCAGTTCCACACCCATCACTAGACGTAGGATTTGACTTAGCCACAGATAGGATCTAATTTATTATGGATGGAAAGGAGTGAAAAGGGAGGTTTATTATGAATGACGAACCAATCTTGGGTAGATCAATAACAAGCCATGATGGGAATGGGTAATTCTATTATGAACGAATAGTTTGTGAGTGTGTGCAAAGTGAAAGGATGAAAGTGAATCCTGAAGGAGGGAGGAGCAATGTCTCTACGCATGGCGCTAGTGACCCAGTTTTCACCATGGTACTTGCCCAGGGCACCACCAAAGTGGTTTTCACCATTGGACGAAATGTTTTTCTTTACTTTTTTGATTTTTTTGATTTTTTTGTTGTGACAAGGCGCCTGTTTGCCAGGTTTTCACCAAGTAACGATTTTTTATGTTTTATGATTTTTTATTTTGATTTGTTTTTAATTTATTTTTGTATTTTTGAATTTTTTTGATTTTTTTGTCTTTTTGAATTAGGATACTCTGAAGAGCTATGTGTAAAACCTGCGAAGGTGCATGCTATTGATAGGATCCTCCAAAGGTTTACCCTCTGGGGTTGAGAGCTGATATGCACCAGATCCATATGCTATTGTAATGATGTAAGGACCAAGCCAGTTTGGTTTGAACTTTCCCTTCTTCTCTCTGTCTTGCTGATTTTTGGGATTTTCTCTGAGAACTAAGTCACCTACCTCAAATGTGTGAGGCTTGAATTTATGATTGTAGCTACGATGTTCCTTGACTGAATGATGTGTAGCTTGAGTGTCTATCTTCCTTGATGAAGGAACTGAGATAGAATTACTAGTGTGTGGACTACACAGGCCTATATGCGTGTCACCCGAAGAAGTTTGGGCATCCCTGATAACAAAGTCCCTCGAGGACACTCCATTAAAGGTCCATGATGTATCGCTAGAAGGGAAAGGATGTGCGGAACAAGTGGATGAGTGATGAAGGCTTATGATTGTGAAAAGAAGTGAAAGTAGGATAGCATGATGGAGACTTAGGATCAACAAGTATACTTTTTGACTTAAAATTGTAGAACTTTTGCCCCCAGTTATTTTGATATTAGGGGAGATCAACTTTTGTTCTTTTTTCTTCATAGGATTTTTATCCTTGACTTTGATTTTTGCAAAGTCCAATAGCTTTTGATTTTGATTTGGACTGAAGGACTTTTCTTTATTTTTGACTTTTGGATTTTTCTTTTCAAAGCCTGATTTTTGATCCCCAATGAGTAAGAGATTTTGTAATTCTTGTTGATCCAAGTCTGGAAATGGGGTGGAAATAGAATGAGAAGATGATATGGTAAAGCTATGTGAGTTCTCAAGAGGGTTAGCGATATGCTCAATAGATTTTTTGTTGGATCCACTCTTAGGACTGTTGATATCAAGAGATGCTTGCACCACTAAAGGAGATTTGCATTTAGACTTAGTAGCCACAACACTAGGTTGTTCACACCCAATTCCTTGCAAATTGTTTATAGATTGTTGTTGTCGACTGGATGTCTTAGGAGATAGTGGGAATTGATCAACATGAAAAATATACTTACCACATCCCATGTCTTTAATCTTGAATTTTTCTATTAGCTCTACTTGTTTTGATGTTGAAGCTTTTAATGATTCTAGATCCACATATGTTGATGAAGAAATAGCTTCTCGATTGACTAGGATTGTTATTTTTGATCTAGGTATTAGATTGTTGCAATATATGAATAGATTTGGGTCAGCTTTGATAGTCACTTCAACTCCATTGTGTGGAAACTTGATGCATTGATGATATGTAGATGGTACAACTTTCATTTCATGAATCCATGGGCGTCCCAGTAATATATTATATGTGAGATCCAAATCAAGGACTTGACAAACCACATCCTTCATAACTGGCCCAACTCTAAGAGGCAAGATGACTGTGCCTTTGGATGAACGATCTTCATCATCATACGCCTTGATGGTAATTTTGTTTGTAGAATTCACAGCTTTTTCTAAATATCCCAATTGTTTAATAGTGCTCAATGTATAAATGTTTAGACCTGCTCCTCCATCTACCAGGACTCATTTGATCCTATGTTTGTGTATGAAGGCTTCAATGTGTAATGGTGCATTATGTGGCTGACTTACGGAGGTGTCATCGGCTTCTATGAATGTAAGAGAGCGTGGAATGGAAAGGTATCCCACCATGGCTTGAAACTGGTCCACGTTTAGATCAGTAGGAACGACAATGTCTCTCAAAGTTTTGTCAAGAATGGCTTTATGTGCGGGGGATATGCGTAAGAGCTCAAGGATGGAGATAAGTGTGGGCGTCTTCCCTAACTATTCTACAAGGTCATACTCAGGTTTGGTTGATGAGGAAGTAGTGTTTTTAGCTGGAGCACCTTGCAAAGTGAATTTACCTCAATGAGTTGTGACATTACATTCAAAGGTAGGTTCAGAAGAAGATCCAACGCCTTTTAAGACAATCTTGGGTCTCTGGGTAGAATTATCAAAGTTTGTGTCCTTGATGATAATGGTAGAGACAAAATCATCCATCGAAATGTGATTGACAGTTGAATCATAGTTATAGGATGCTCTGGTATAGTTGGTTTGATCATTTGTGTCTTTGGCTTTTCCCTTGTCATGCTTTGGGAATGGTTCCTTAAACATCTCATGTTCTTGATTGGATGAGTGCCCTTCAATCTCAATGTCACCCCTATCAATGAGATCTTGTATGATGTTCTTTAGTCGATGACAATTTCCTATCTTATGACCCTTGCTCTTATGAAATTCACAATATTCATCATCATTCCACCAATTTGGTTTAACCTTTGGTTCATATGGAGGAAAATCTGGAATAGTGATTACCTTGTTTGCCACTAGCTTTTTGAAAACTGACTCAAGTGGTTCTCCCAATGGAGTGTACTTCCTTCGTGATTTAGAAGTTGTTTGAGTATTCCCTTGATTGTTTGTAGAGCTTGATCTAGAAAAAATGATTTTAGGTCGCACTGTATTGGCATCCACAACACCATCATTGATTGTGTTCTTGTTTTTATTCCAAAATCTTGGCTTGTCTTTTCCTTTATAGTACTCTTTGTTTTCTTTGAATATTTTGATGATGCATTTCTCAATTAGGACCTTCTCTATTGCTAAGCCTTTTTCAATGACGTCCTTGAAGGTGGACAAACAAGCTTTCCTTAGATCATAGCCAATGTCTTTGTTAACATTTTGGGTAAACATCTCTACTATTTGTTTTTGTGGAGTTTCACAAGAGCATTTGCTAGCTAGATTCCTCCATCTTTGTAAAAATGATGAAAAAGACTCTCCATCCTTTTGCTCGGTGTTGCACAAAGTAGTGACTGATATGTCTGTCTCTATGTTGTAGGAGAAATGTTGAATAAATGCCTCAGCTAAGTCACCCCATGACTTAATTCTAGGTGGAAGTTGGGAGAACCATTCCATAGCTTGATCACCTAGGCTTTGTGGGAATAATATCATCAAATATGTCTCTTCTCTTGCTACCTCAATGCAAGCTGTGAAAAACTGTCTTATATGTGCCTTAGGATCCCCTTTTCCTTTGTACTTATCAAACTTAGGTGTCACAAAGTGTGTAGGAAATGGAGGCATTGGAATGCTTTTGTCAAATGGATAGGGACATATGTCTCTCATTGTGTAAGTTGGCTTCGATGTATTTATGTCCTCCATTTTCTTTTGTAAGTCCCTGATTTGTTGCTCCAAATTGTTCTTTGGTGGAGACCGACTTCTTGGACCATACCCCATGCTTGAGGCACCAATTGGAGGAGGAGCATGTTGCATATATGGATGATATTGATCATGCACATGTTCATATGGAGGAGGTATATAATGATGTTGCATATATGGACCACTTGGTATAGAGTCATGATGAGGAATGGAATATATGCTTTGTCCATGTATACCATACTCTATAGGCATGTCATGAGTTTGTTCTAATGTGTTGCCCCCAAATTTGACGTGGGGTTTCCTTGTGTCCAAATTTTGAACATGCCTTTGGATATCCAATTGCTTTGGTGATTGATCCTTATCATTGGTATGTGATTGAGCATATTTTTTTGCATAAGACTTCCATAATGGTCTGTGAAGGTGAGTATCATATGCTTGACCATAAGGGACCTCTGGTTTTTGAAACAAAGATGATGGTGATTCAGGCACCATATGTGGTCCTCTATTGCCTCCACTATTAGGCCTCCTTTGATCCATGTTGGAGTGAGGTTGTTGCAAAGGTCAATTTTTCATTATTTGAGACATGTCAAAATCATGAGGGATCTTAGTTCCACTTTGTGCCATCACTTGTAGAAAATATTGTCTATCTCTCCTCATTATTTCCTCAACCAATCGATTGAAACGAGGATTCATAATGGTGTCTTCCACTTCTGCTGAATGTACAGAAAAGTTGTCCATATTGTCATTGTGTGTATCATTGTTGTTTGTAGTGTCCATGTGCTCAACATTTGGAATGTTTCTATAAGCATCAATGTCAAGTAATGTAGTATGATCAGAATTGAAAAAGATATCATTGTCATACTCATAAGAACTCATGTTTGCGGACTCTTGAGCCTCTTTAGCTTCTCTCCTAGATTTTTGTGAATAGGTTTCAACCATGAATTAGGTATTGACCAAGATGTGTGAGACTAGATGAAAATGGAAAAAGTATGGAAGACCAAGAGTTGGATGGAATGTAAATGAATCTGAGGTGTACTTGCAATGTCCAAAGTGTAAGACCAAGTATGTATGTAGTAGAGTAGGTGTGACTTCGAAAGAGAGGATAGTTTCTCTTGATGAGGTAAGTTGACCTTGACTCTAAGTAAGACCAAATGAGACCCAAAGGTGATAGACCTTGATGAGGGACCACTTAGCAAAATGTTGTTGTATGTAGTGTGTTGACAAAGTATGATGAGGACAAGCAAGTGACCTTTTGACTCAAGTTTAGACAAATGTAAATTTAATTCAAGATGTAAAGCAATGATGGACTTTGTGAGACCCAAAGACAAGTTGAATGCTAGATGAAAACTTGGAGAAACAACCTAGGAAGCTCAAGAATTCCAAAACTAATTGCTCTTGTTTGCTGGATTGTAAAATTTTTCCAATTTGTGAAGTTGTTGGTTGTGACCAAATCTGAATGTTTAACTATTTTTCGTGACAAGAGGACACAATGTTGATGAGGACTCAATGTTTGCAAGTGTTTAGATTGACAATGACTCCAAGAAAAGTGTTTTGTTTGATATAAAATTGTTTTGCATACACTTGAAGACACAAAAGACACAATGTTTTGCTGTTTGGTCTTGAATGTTTGAATGTTTAAAATAAGTCAAGCACAATTCTTATGGCTGGCCAAGACAATAGTTGTTGATCCCACATAGGGTTTTACCCCCAAGGCTACGCTATTCAGAGCGGATACTTAGATGCTTGACCTCACTGGTTCCAGCCTCGGCACTCACTTCTCGGGTCAGCCAAGCATCAGTCCCCATGAAAACTCCCCGTGGTGAACTTTGTATCTCTACTAAGAACCGTATGTGTGCGGGCCGCTACCAAAGGTCTGACCTCCTGCCCCAACAACTAGAAGGATTTGGACTTCTAAAACAAAAAGGTGCTAGTAAGGGCATCCACTTGTGTGGCCAGTAAGAAGATGGCTTTTCTTTTGCTACCACTTGGGTTGTTTTCTTCTCATTAGTAGTCCTAATGACCACATAGGAAGATAGGCCCTCTAAAGATTAAACAAAAAGAGCCTATTGCTCAAGACACAAAAGACAATGATTCAATTTTAGTGCACCAATTGAAGTGTTTGCTAGTCTATGAAAATAAGGCAGACAATAAAAATCCAAAAACCCTTGCCAAGGACCTATAACAAAGATTTATTAGTAGTTTGGATTGTTTCAAATGATCACCTCTTCCTTCAAGCACACAACTTAGGTAAATTTTAGATCCAAAAGACTTTGTGAAATAGGGGCCTTCAACAATACGTTTTGTTGACCAATTAAAAGATATGATTCATCATAAAAAAATTAAACTTGTAAAATTTCAAGAGATTTCTAGAAGTGTAAGAAAATCCAAAAAATTTGCTAATTTGCTCCAAAAATTAATTTTTTATGAAAAATCATATAAAATGCAAAATCGATCCAAAAAATCTGAAATTTTTACTGGAGAGTCCTAATGGTCTTCCAAACCTACATAAAAAAATTTCTACAACAAATCCAAGTAGTTTGTGAGATATGAGTAAAATAATGCAAACCCCTAATTTTTAAAGATCTAATTTTTGAGGAATGATTTTGAATCACATTTAAAATCACAAACAATAGATCTTATTTATAATTATGATAGATTTCCAAAAATGTAAGAAAATCCAAAAAATTTGCTAATTTGCTCTCAAAATTAATTTTTTTATGAAAAATCATAAAAAATTCATATAAATTCAAAAAATGATCCAAAAAATCTAAAATTTTTACTAAATCCTTCTGGTACTTTTCTTGACCTGTAAAAAAAATTTGATAACAAAATTCAAAGCCGTTTGTGAGATCTGATCAAAATAAGGAAAAACCCTAATTTTTAAAGATCCAATTTTCAGGGAAATATTTTGCATCAAAATTAAAATCACAAAGAATAGATCCTGTGTATAATTCTGAGTGATTTCCAAAAATGTAAGAAAATCCTAAAAATTCTCTCATTTGTTCTCAAAATTATTTTTTTATGAAAAATCATGAAAAAGTCATAGAAAATGAAAATGTGCTCCAAAAATTCTGAATTTTGTATTGAGAGCTCCTGATACTTTCTTCAAATTGAAAAAAACATTTGGTGCAAAATTTCATAGCCGTTTGTGAGATATGATCAAATCTCTCCAAGATCTTGATTTTGTGTCCAAAACCCTAGCTGGACAAGATTATTCTCCAAATTGTTTTACAAAACAACAATATAAGGTTAGAAAAATCTGCAAAAAACATAGTTCTAACAAAAATACATGTCCCATGGGGCATGCCAAAATATTTATGGTGAAAATGGATAACAATAATAACGACATTGAGAAGCTAAATGAATTCAACCACAAAACCCTAGCCTAACAACAACAAAGATCCACCATAACATATGAAAATTACCTAAGACAATGCAAATCAAATGAAATCACAAAGATTATACCATCACATGTCTAATAGGGTTTGGATCTCCATTCTTCCTATCTCCATTGATCTTGTTTGATATATTTGCTCTCAGATTTTATGTGCCTAAGAGCTCAACAAAGAACAGAATGTGGTTGCAAGTAGGATCGCCTATGCCAAGTAGTCAATTGATCAAGTAGTTAGGTTTGATAATGAAGGAAGCATCTCCTTATATAGAAGACACTATATGAAATGGAGGGATAAGATTGAGAGGTGTAAAAGGAGGTCAGCTATGATTAGAGGGTAGGTAAAAGAAATAATAAAATAATGAAAGGGGTAGGTAGTGTATGAATTAAGAGATGAATGACATGAGTCATGGGTAGAAAAGGTTAATGAATTAATTAAATAAATAAAGATTTATTTAATTAATAGGAGAAGTGGGATAATTAAATAAATAAGATATTTATTTAATTTAGGAAAAGGATAATTTAAATAAATAAATGAATTTATTTAAATGAGAAATAAGGCTAGAAGAGGATAAATGAATTAATTAAATAAATAAAGATTTATTTAATTAATAGAAGAATTAAGCTTAGATAATTAAATAAATGAAATATTTATTTAATTAGACTGGACAATTTTGGGTGTCTACAATTACCAATGCCAATTGGTATATGTTTATACTTTAACACATAATGACTATCGGTGTTTGCATAATCTTAACAGCTGATAACTATCGGCATATGCTTTAACCTTAACAACCAATAACTATCGGTGTATGCTTAACAAATAATAACTATCAGTAAACTTTATCATGCCACCCAATATTAATCAATGCACATATAACCCGATATCAATCGGTGTCAGCTTATATTAACACTTGATATTAATCGGTGTTTGGTTAATTCGATTTATCATTTGTTTACTATTAATTATGTTAACCGATATAAATCAGAATGCATTAGCATGATTTAGTAATCGGTGAACATAAATAATGATATAGGATGATTATCGATATTAAGCATTTGATCGAACTGAATAGATTAATTATATGCAAACGAAAAATGGTTATCAAGTGAAGGATTAATAGCTTGAAGGTTTTCATCATTATTATCGATAGGATAAATGATTAAATGAGAGACTTCATTTATCTCTCATTCAATCATTTATCTTACCAAAGATATCATGCATTAACACTCCCTCTTAGCTAGGTAAGATAAATGCAACCAATATATTCAAGCATCACAATTCAAATGATAGTTAGCATTCTTCACTCAATCTAGCACTCTAGAAAATCATATCACCTAATCACATGATATGAAGTATCACCTAAACACATGATACAAATGTCCATCAGGTCAATCTTGTGATGACAAGATATCACCTAAGCATGTGATATCAGTATTGCCTAAACACGCAATACTTAAGGATATTCATATCAGAAAGATTTAAATTCTCATCTTATCCAAGTTGTGGTATGTGCACAAACACCTTATACAAATGTCATATCACCTAATCACATGATATGAAGTATCACCTAAACACATGATACAAATGTCCATCACGTCAACCTTGTGATGATAGGATATCACCTAAGCATGTGATATTAGTATTGCCTAAACACGCAATACTTGAGGATAATCATATGAGAAAGATATAAGTTCTCATCTTATCGAAGTTGTGGTATATGCACAAACACCTTATACAAATGTTTTACCACAACACAATCATGGCACATCCATAACACACCAGAGATCCAATATGATAACTGGTTTGGACATTATAAGATCATCACCTTATAATGTCGACATACAAGTGTTCATTATCTTGAGAGATCGTCACCTCTTAGATATGAACCCAGGGGATAACATCCAAAATGTCCTTTCATGACAAAGAAATTTACACATCAAACATCTTATTGATATGCAAATACATATTACAAAGAAAATTACCTTTCTATCATACCTAAACCTTTGTTGAAGTGATCAACCTTCACTTTGGAAAGAGGTTTGGTCAGAATATCTACAATTTGATTTCCAAGGGAAAACCCTCCTACTCGAGGGAGAAACACCCAGCATAAAATGTCTTCTTTATATGTCAAATATGTCTAGCAATAATGCAAGATACAAGCCCAATATATGTTGCTTCACTCCTTGAAGCAAATTTCACAAGAACAAATCTGATTGGCCTTCTTCACAGGATCGATCTGCTCTAACTAATATATAAATTGCTCTTCACATAAATTGAATGGATTAGAGAATGAGTTTACATCTTCTATATATATGAGAGAGGCACCCTTTCACAAGGGGTTGGTCGTCAATGACACCATATGCCTCTTCAAAAGGGTGGCCACTACAGCATCAACACTCCTTCTTAGCTAGGGAGGAATCCTTGTTAAATATAATCATGAAATGACATCCACCATGGCTACTCCTAGAGGGTGGAACATGATTCATCATTGTACTCAACATGATGACATCCATCATGGCTACTCCCATGTATGAGAATGCATATGAACACAAGTGCCCATCATGGAGTTGCTCAACATGATGTTTTTATCTCATCATGACTTTTACCATGACTACTCCCAGAGGGTGAAACAAGGGCCTTCTCCTCAAACTTCTCCCTCATAGAGAAGAGTGTATTAACAAGGGCTTGCTCCTCAAACTTCTCTCTCACAGAGAAGAATGCATTAAGCATATCTTCATGATGGTGTGGCTCCCTCTAAACCTAATATCAACCTTTTGACCTCCTTGTTTAAGGTTGCTTCTGATGAAATGTTAGAATCCCTCTGAATCTAATATCAACCATCTAAACTGCTCTTCGAAGAACTAGATCGCAAGGACAAACTGTATGGGTTCTTCTTCTTTGATAAATACTTACCGCCATTAACTCAGTCCTATGACTGCAAGCAGCGAGTTCCTTCTCCCTTGAATGAAATCTCTTATGCTTCTTGGTCTGTCCTTTCTTTATCTCGAAAGATCACCTACAAAACATGACTTATAGAACTCTAGCATGTACTTAGCAAATTCACCACTAGTAGCATAAACAGGAGCCCCTATGGTCAACATTGCTTCCTCATGGACTGTTGCACTTCTGTAGGCAAATACTTGTTTATAGAATGGAAATGTGAAATCTCAGAATCTCCACTAAAGTCCCCTCCATATTCTTTGTGAATTCTTCATCACAAATAGTACTTCAAAACTCTATAGCCTAAAGAGCAACAAGCTCTTCATCACTTTTAACTTCTTTTGTTGTGATTCTAAAGATGTCTTGCATGTAAGGGGCAAGTTTCTCATAGTAAATTGAAGAAATTGAAATAGGATATTCAAATGCAGCTTGTCATGTGCAGACACCTACTGACAATATTGATTCACAAATAGCACGCATAATGTAATTGCATGAATTAATAATTACATATGAAATTCATGACCATTAATCAAACATGGATTACTTATCTCTTTATTTATTAGTCTTCCTCGCAATCCAACAATTGTTCATTCCTGATTCCTTGCACTTGAATATTTAGATCTCATTTGATGGTTGCTCTTTGATACACATAATTTTAGTTTTTGTATTCATTTGACATAACCAGGATCTGTAAAATGTTGAGCCCATATGCCATGCACAAGACACTCAGCAATATCAATGTGGCATCAATCTTCTTCAATAATCTTCCCATCCATGCATTTAAATGAAGACCCTTCTTTGCAAATCTGTACATGCTATGGAAAGAGAGCATCAAATTAGTTTTGTCTACAGTAAGACCGTCGCTTCTCATGTCGCTCTTTGACTGGCAAATATATGAGTATTGTTTCCATTGTTGTGGTGCTAGCACCAAACAACATTAAAGATAAACCTTAATATCCAATTCAATAGATGGAACTACCACTCACAAAAACTTGCTAAGTGATTTGATACATAGACAATCCATCAGAATTATGTCAGATCAAGATCTTACCGCCTCCCTTGAACTTTTGTTGTTGATCAATTTTTTTATTTTATTTTTTTATTACTTCAGCAATTTTCTCTAGTTTCATAAAGGCATTTGTGACTGCATCTTGTTTACATGTAATTGCATCATCTAGAGGTGTCTGTTTCCAATCATCTTGAACGTCTACTTCAGCTCCCTTCTCAAAATCAAATGAAACATATTTGCACGACCCTGCCGAGAAAACAAGATGAAGAGAAGTCTCTCCATCTTCATACTTGTTTGGAGTATTTATCAACTGTTTTCCTCCGGCAAAAAATCCTACAACTTTTATAATAGCATCATCTTCAATACACCTTACAACATCTAGGGTTGTCAATGCATTATCTATTAAATAGACTGATCCAACCCGAGCTCTACAATCTAATAAACTCATTACTACCAATATAACATGTCCTGCCTTCTTTTCCAACCGACTAGGAGCATGGCCACCAGCTACAATGATTAGAAGCTTGTTTAGAAGATCATAATTTCTGATCTGGTTGTTGCTCTTCCATATTGCATTGCTTTGCAGTGTCTGCATGGAATGTGGAAGATCATCTCTCCCACATTTTGATGCTACATATTCTATCATCTTTGCATCACAATTGTATCCATAACTGTGTTCATGGGATGTGTGTACTATGTGATCGCCTCTGCAAAACTTTGAGACAAAAAATTCCAGATCACATCACGAGGGTTTCAACTCCATTCACAACTAGAAGGAGATGAAACTCACATAACCTGTGATAATATCCATCAATTTATGCTTCAACACTCTATGAATGTGATAGACCTCGTACAGAAAGGCACCTAACAAGATAATCTTGTCTCATGGTAGGAATGCCCAACAATTCATCATACAGTCATTGTTGTCTGATGATAACAAGGCACTGCAAACAAAGTGCACTGGTTACTCCTGTGATCTTATGGATAGTTAGAGACACATGTCCACCATCAAACCTTGACTTGCAACCTTCCTTATTGCCTTGTTCGATTCACATAGAATTGCTCCCTAGTGATTCCACAAAGAACTTGGCTCTTAATGTGCAAACCGTAGTCGATTCCCTGAGAGTAGAGTCGATCTCCCTTAATATCTAGATTGCATTTAAAATAGGCAATCGAGATATCCAAATCACCAAGCTCAGAGAAGTTCTGACCTAGACGAGGAGTTGTCTGATTGCTTCAACAAATCTGATAGGATCTTCAAATCTGATGGCGCTAGCCATTAGAAGAGTTTTGATGTTGAATATATGCTTGTTTGAATTTTCCACAAAATTGAACAGCCTCAAGTTCGATTTAACCTACCTCTGATACCATGTAAATGATGTTCAATTTACATTCAATATGCAAGTTATATTCTATTTTATATTATCTTGTTCTATGTATTACTGATTAAAATATAAATCTGACTATCTTCTTTTGTATGACAGGTGAGAGGAGCATTTATTATTTTCTATGTCCTTTCTCACGAATGCCATTCGATATATGTATATAACAAGGAAGATACGATCAAGCAATGCCTTGATCGGTCATGACCGATCAAGACATTACTTGATTGTGCCTCTTTGTTAATACCAAATAATGCATATTAATTACCAATGCCAACTAGTATATGTTTATACTTTAACACCCGATGACTATCAGTGTTTGCATAATCTTAACAGCCAGTAACTATCGGCATATGCTTTAACCTTAACAGCTAATAACTATTGGCATATGCTTAACAACCGATAACTATCGGTAAACTTTATCATGCCACCCAATATTAATCGGTGCACATATAACCTGATATCAATCGGTGTCAGCTTATATTAACACCCGATATTAATCAATGTTTGGTTAATTCAATTTATCATTTGTTTACTATTAATTATGTTAACCAATATAAATCAGAATGCATTAGCATGATTTAGTAATCGGTGAACATAAATAATGATATAGGATGATTATCGATATTAAGCATTTGATCAAACTGAATAGATTAATTATATGCAAACGAAGAATAGTTATCAATTGAAGGATTAATAGCTTGAAGGTTTTCATCATAATTATCGATAGGATAAATGATTGAATGAGAGACTTCATTTATCTCTCATTCAATCAATAATCTTACCGAAGCTATCATGCATTAACAGTTCTTCTCAATCTAATTCAACTCTTCTTCCATATATTTTATCCAATTCTCATCTTTACATGCTTCTGCAACATCTTTAGGCTTAATCTTGAAAATCAAACATATCTTTTTAGCAGCAATCCTTCTCATGATCATCACACCTTTACTTTTATCACAAATAATCTAATTTTTTGAATGATTCAATCTCACATACCTCACAATCTTCTAATTATTCTGATTCTCAGTTTCTTGAACTTCTTCACCAACAACAGCAATATCTGGATTAACTGTCACTACCGGAGACTTTTCCTTTAAGATCTTAGTCTACAAAGGATTTGAAATAACGTCTTGGTCATCAAATTGATCTCCACATGCTCTGATGTGCTTTCCATAAGATTCATCCACCTTCACATTTTCACTTTCCACTATCTTCTTCAACCTCTTATTGTAACACCGGTAGGCCTTTCTCTTTGTATAATAACCTAAGAAGATTCCTTCATCACATCTTGCATCAAACTGTATCCTCATCCCTCTTGATAGAACATTTGCTTCCAAAAAATTTGAAATATCTAACCGTAGGAACATGACCAAACCATAACTCATAAGGAGTCTTATTGGAATCACCTTTTATATGCACCCAGTTGAATCTATACACAATAGTGCTAACAACTTCTCTCCAAAAGGTTTGTGCAACATTTTCTTCAATCAACATAGTCCTAGCAGCATCTAAAATGTTTTTGTTCTTCCTTTCAACAACTCCATTTTGCTGAGGGGTTATAGGAGCAGATAATTGTCTTCTAATTCCATTCTTCTCACAGAATGAACCAAACTCACCAGATGTAAATTCTCCTCCTCTGTTAGATCTCAGGCACTTTAGCTTCAACCTTGTCTCAATCTCTACCTTAGCTTTGAATATCTTGAATTTCTCCAACACTCTTCATTTCTCCCTTAGAAAGGTAACCCACATCATCCTATTATAGTCATCAATCAGCAACATGAAATATTTGTCACCTTGCACACTTCTCACTCTTGTAGGACCACACAAATCAGATGCACAAGATCTAACAATCCATTAGATGAATACAACTTTCTCTTGAATGTAGTTCTTGTTATCTTTCCCAACTGACATTCTTTACATGTCAGATTAGATAGCTTCAAAATTTTAGGCAAATGTCTAACAGCTTGAGTATAGGTTATCCTTATTGTGCAGTCAAAATTAACATCACACATTCTTCCATGCCACAACCAACTTTCATCAATCTGAGCAATCAAACAACTTTTCTCACCAGCATTCAAGTGAAAGATATTACCTTTAGTCTTAGTTCCTGATGAAATCTCTATAACAGAGGCATTTATAATCTTGCATTTAAAATTCTTGAATTGTAAATCATATCCCTTGTCAACCATTTGTCCAACACTCAAAAAATTATGCTTCAAACCTTCAAAATACAAGACATCGTTAGTATTATGCTTACCATCAAAATAAATTGAACCTCTACCACAGATCACACAAGCTTTATCATGTCCAAATCTTACTATACCACCATCATACATTTCCATATTCACAAATTTATTTTTATCACCTGTCATATGATGTGAAAAACCACTGTCAATCACTCATTCATCTTTCTCTTCAATCACCCTCAATACCCAAAAACAAAATTACATCACACCATAAATGAATAAACCAATAAAACAATACAATGTCGTAGATGAAATAGCATGGACCCAAGGCAAATCCACGAACATGCATCACCACCAAAAATCTCGCCAAGATCAACCGCAACATGCTACATAACCAAAAATACCACATAAAATGAAGAATATCACTGGACCCAAAAGATCTTCAATACCACGCACAATGATCAATGTGGACCACTAAACAAATTGGACACAATTAGGAAATACCAACAAGAACATCATAACCATTCGCAATAGTTGCACGAACACCACTTATTAAAATCTTCATCGATCAACACACTAACACTCAAGACCACTTAACAACAACAATTTGGACTAGAAAGATAACTTGTAGAGCACCAAATCATGAACCATCTGAAATTAAGATACACATGACATCCATTACACTCTCCCAAATCTGCAACTTAAGATATGATTATACCAGAGCTTAATGGATCAAACACCAGAACACTGCAACATTGAACACTAAAAACTAATCTTTATACTGGAATCCTCAACTCGGTCAAATCACCACATAACATCATGGAATCAATAAAAAATGAAGTATATCTAATTGATTCAATATCCCAGACAGATAAACCAGCCAGATCAACTCTCTGCAATCATCGGATCACCAAAACATAGGAATATTTTGACATCAATGATAACATTATATCCTAGCAGTAGTAATATCCAACAAAAATGTCATACAAGCTCTTGGTTATAGCTGTCATTAATTCAATTAGAGATTTTTGATATATATTTAAGTATTCTACAATTGCTTCCTCTAATGTCCTTTTACTGGATTCATCAAAATTTTCATACCACTCTGATAGTGGCTTCGGGTTACCATTCTTAACAGCTTGATTAACAATCGCACTCAAAGATATGGGAGGCTTATCCTCAATTTTACCTTTCTTTAGAGCCTCATCAAGTTCAAATTTTGATTTCTTACTAGATTTAGATCCACCAGATGGTTTCTCCTTAGAGATCTTGGTGACCTTAGCAGTTTTTGCTTTGACTTCCTTCACTACTTCATTTGACTTTGTCTCCTCTTCATCATCAGGAATGAATGCTTTGGGTTGTCCTCTCTTCCTCTTTCCTTCACCGGTTGGTTTGGCTTGAGGTTTATGTGAACCAATAGGATTCTAACCACTTGAGGAGGGTGCAGAACTCTTTGATTGCTTAGGCTTAGGGATAGGGGCTTTCGGTTTAGCCTTCTTAGACTTGACCACATCTTCTTCGTTTAGATTGTTTTTCTCTCTATCTCTCTAGACCGCCTCTTTGGTAATCCCCATGCCCTCTGCTAGCTGCTCTACCTCCTTCCTCACCTTCTTTTGAATCTCTAGCTTCTTGAACTTAGAGTGTAATTCCAAGCTCTTCTCCTTGTATGTTCCAAACCTCTCTTCATATTTATCCACTAGTTTTCTTAGTAAGTGCTGAGCATATGCATCAAGAATGTGTCCTTCCACCTCATACCCCATGGGCATGATCCATGAAGTTATAGGCTCCACAAATTCCATAAGACATTGGTCAGTATCAACCATAAAGCAGATTGTATCCTCATACTTCTCCACTATCTTCTTAGGAATTCTCTTGAGGCTCTGTATCATGCTTTGTAAAGTTCTGAAATATCCCCATAGAATGCCATTCTAGACTGTAGAATTTGTTGGATATTAGATTTGTTGTCATTGATGTCAACATATTCTTGTGTTCTTATTGTAGAGAGTTAGTTTGGGTGATTTACTACAGATATATTGGTGCAAATTAATGGGTTTTGAGATAATTATCTCTAGTTGATTCAATATGATTTTTAGTGTTCCGAAAGGTAATTTGATCAAGTTATGTGATCCAGTGTGGTGATTGGTTTTTCTATTGGTTCTGTATTGTAGAGTTGTGATTTTTGGTTTGTAGTTCTTTGGAATTGATTCATTATATTGTGCATATTTTTGGAGAGTGTTTGGGAAATTCATGTGTGTCCTCATTTCTGATGGTTCATGATTTGGAACTTCACAAGCATATCTTTTAGTTTGTTGTTGGTGTTATTGAGCTCCAGTGATGAAATAATGATGATTCATGTTATCTGAGTTGTTGCGATTGTTGTAGTGGAATTCATATTTCTTGTTGATGTTCTTCAATTGTGTTCTATGCATTTTGGTGGTCCATGTTCATCATTATGCGTGTTATTGAATATTTATAGGTCTAGTGGTATTCTTCATGTTATACAACTTTCTGGCCGACCTGATGGTTATTGCGTGTTGAGGATTATCTTGAAGTGATATTTGGTGGTGTTGCATATTCAAGGATTTTATTTGGATCCATGTTATGTCCTTACCAACATTGTATTGGTCCACATATGGATTTATGTATCGTCTTATGTTATTTTGTAATTAGGTCTTATGTGTTGAGCCGACCTTGAGGTTAAGGCTGATGATTTGTATAAATACATGTAATATTCATTTGAGAGAGACATCTGCATGTGTGAATATTGTTTTTATCATTCAATAGTAGAGGAGTAGAGATAAGATGTGTGAAAGAGTGTGTAGAGGTGTGAAGAGCAGAGTTTGAGTATGCATGCTTAACTAGAACTGTAATTAGACATTTGGAAATGCTATTCATCAACTCATGTAATTCAAATTGTTGTATGATCTTTGTAAGGCAGTGAGCCTTCCCAGGGTTGTATCCCTTTGGTTTTTTAATTAGTGAGCTCTAGGCAATGTGCCTGAATGCATGTGCATTCCCCATTGTAATATTTACACATACTACTGCAGAGTATTATCGTATTGTGGGTAGGTTCCCACCGTGTTTTTTTCCTTGACCCATTTTTCCACGTCAAAAATTCATGTGTTATGCAAGTGTTGTTGATGTGGTGTTTATCTTTGTTCTTTATGTTCTTGATCATATTTGAAGTTAAGGTTAATTTGGTTAAGTTTTATGAAAACTGATTCACCCCCCCCCCCCCCTCTTAGTTTTCCTTCATTGTTGTTGCCAACAAAATCTCCAAGGCTGTGAAATATTTCATTGATCTGAACCACCACAGGCCTATCATAGGCCCACTAAAGTTTTCCAACTCCTGGAATCTCATTCATGAAATAGAAGTACAAACATATGATCAAAGTTCCAAATTTGAACACATACTTATTATCTTGTTTGATTTTCTTCAAATTTCTTAATAGCTCACTCCGAAGCACTTCACAAAAATCCTTTTTCTTATCTTCCCTCAATATCTGATAGGCAACATAGATGGTTGTATTAGATACTGAATTATCCTGGCTAGAGTGATATATCTTGTAACCAATCACCCTAGATGCAAATCTGACATCATATTCAACAATATCATTGATTGTCATTGCCCTTTTGTCAAATTGTGAACCGGTAGATTTTGTTACCATCTGATTCTTCACATTCCTTAAAGAAGAGACCTCACTGACTGAGCTCAAACATGTTATCACCTTAATTGCACTCTTGGTAATCATGTAGGGTTTTTCAAGCCACGTGAACTCATCATGCATTCTTCTCAAAATGTACCATACCCATTTAGGCTCATCAAACATCAAAAACTTGATGAATTGTGCGAAACCCTTCACCTCAATCAACTTAAATTCAGGCTTTAGGCTTCCTATTCCATCAATCATGTGCTAAGTGTATAATTTCATTATTTGGGACTGATGAAAATGCACCGCTCAAATCATCCTCCATTGAAGTTTATACGAATGCTTCATGAAATTAGGCCTTGCCCTATCAGTGACATCTACCACCAACGGGGTCGCAATACTAGAACATGCCATATCTAAAATTTTAAGCTTCAAACTAAAAAAGTGTTAACCAATAAATACCTTTCAATTGGATGCAAGATCGCACGACAAATATTCTTTTGACTCTGAAGCTTTGGAAATTTTTCTTCACTGTGCTCTTCTGCTCTCTCACTTTTAATGTAAAGTGAGAAATGAAAGGTCAATTTTTTATTTATCTTTTGCATACCTAACTTTTAGATATAATAAATGCAATTAACCCTAACTCTTCCAGATACCCTGTATTCACAGAGTTCTCCCAAAAGATCATGTACAAAACATCATGTCTGATCAAAAACTTCTAAAAATACACTTGTGACCATCACACATGTCTCTACAACCTCCCGAAACCAGGCATAGATCTCAAACAAGGGGTTTGTAAGCTTATCATGAAAACCTCCCCATAAGGCCTGATGCCTTAGCTTAGTTACTGGATGAGGTTCCAATACTAGAGTTAGGTGCGGACCCATTTCTTGCATTATCATCACTCTTCTTGATCTCTAATCTCTTCAAATTTCTCTTTTCCCTTCTTGTTTGTCTTCACATTCTTTCTCTTATCTTCCATGCCTCTCCTATTCACATTTATGCTTTTGCAATACTTGGCAATGTGGTTGGATTTGTTGCAAGCATAGAAAACAATATTTCCTTGCATAGGTCTAAAATTCATCTGATTTTCTCATGATCTGCATTGATTAGCAACATTTCCAAACCTACCACATGCATAACATCTGACATTTCTTCTATTTTGAAAGTTATTCATCATATTTCTGCATACATATGCCTTATGACCATACTTATTACATTTGAAACATTGACCGATAAAAGATGAACCATTATTATTCATCCTATTTCTGCATTGACTAGCCATATGTCCAAATTTACTACAAACAAAATAGTTACCATTGAACTTATGAGCATTAGGTTCCCTTACTAGAGGCTTTCTTGAGTTGATCTTCTATTGTGCTAACTTGGAGCTTTCACCTTTCTCAAATCCAAGACCTTGAGTATTATTAGGATTCTTCTAACTTGCAAGCATCTCATCTAGTCTAGATGAGTTGATCTAGAACTTCTCCGTGTACTCATTTGCAGCTTCAAGGTCAAACTTAAAAAGTAGGACCTACTTTCCAAGATCTTCCTCATGTTCTCTAGCATCTTGAAAGTTACTCATTAGTTGTTCATTCTCATTCTTAATTTTGCAGCATTCTTCAAATTTGACTTTCAAGGATTGAGCAATATTTTCTTTATTCTTCTTCCTTTCTTCAATCTCTCTTGTTAGTTTCATCACAATGGCTTCTATCTTGTTCTTCTGAACTGCATTATCTCTAGCAATCTTTTCACATTCTATTGTCGTTTCCTTCAAGGATTCATCATCCATGCTTAGACTCTCTTTCTACTTAAGCTTATCAACAAGCTCCTTTCTATTTTTCTTGGACTTATTTAGTTTCTCCTTTAATGTATGAATGAATTTTTTAGCATCGCTCAGATTTGTTTTCAATTCTTGGACTTTGGATTTAAAGTAATCAAGATCATCAAGTGAAACAAGTATTTGTTGTCTAAGACCATTGGAATCCATGAAAACACCTTCCCGGATCTCTCTCAATCTATTAGGCCCCTTCTGAGGAACTAGGCTCTGATACTAATTATTGGAATCAAGGAATACTGGGAGTGAGGGGGCGAGTCAGTGTTCTACAAATTTTAGCATTATTAATCTAATTCTTCAACCATCTAATGCAAATCAACAAAAAAAATATGTAAACACATAAGGAAAGCATCCACAATAGCACAACACCAGATTTATATGTGGAAAACCCGGTTAAGGGAAAAACCATAGTGGGAACATACCCACAATGAGATAATACCCTATTAGGATTAAGTGAAATATTACAAGGGGAATGCACATCCATTCAGGAACACTACCTAGACCTCACTGCTCAAAATTACAATAAGGGATACAACCAGGAAGGCACACTACCTCACAAAAATATTACAAAAGATACAAGAGGGTTTGAACTATTGAATAGCATCAACAAATGCCCGAGTATAGTTCTGGTTAAGAACAAAACCCATAATCCTACTCTTTTTTTCTACTCTGCTCTATTATGATATTTTGCATTATATTGGAGCATAAATCTTTCAGCTGCACACTTGAAATTGCACACAATCACTCATATAGACTTTCTACAAAGCCATTGATATCAAAAATGATCAAATCAATCACTCTTATATATCCACATCAATAATTTAGGTTTATTTCATGTTGGCCCAAAAACCGCATAACACAAAAAAGAAACGTGTTACCCAAGGTCAACTCAATCCGATCCAAAACAACCAAGTAGATGTAAAAAAATTGTCAATACACTTCCCACATTTCATCTCAACATCCTCAGACACACAAACAACTGCCAAAATCACTCCACACTATCCGCACAATGAATCTCCACAAGTTACTGCTAATGAACACTGTTCTACTAGAAAACCTGTCTACTAGATCTTCCAATTTACACAAGACATATCACCAGAGGCCATAATCCTAGGATAAGGTATATTACATGATAAAAAATCATCTCCAAGATCTGCAAAGAAAAATATGCAGCACAAATGATCTGCTAACAAACAAAATGTACACTCTATCGGATACACCGTTCTTCTCATTGGACCTCACAAATACTCAATCAATCTTTCGGTATGGATGAATCATGAACTGTGGATTGGATATCTAACTTAAGTTATCATCAATGTAGTGTCTATTTCCAACAAAAATATCAACACCATTCTCTTCATTTTTAGATACTTTATAATGTACTTCTAATGCATATGGTTTCTACATGTTTTCTTGGAAAACTGCTACAACTTGTCTTCTCATGTTCTCATTCTTAACACTTTATTCAGGTGATTTAATTTGCCTTTCTCTCATCACCTTCAAGTTCTTATTCTTGACCTACCTTATAATTTTCTCATACCTACAACCACATACTTAAACAAAACAATAGCAAATAAAACCAAAGACCAAAATGTCTTCATGAGTACCTTGTTCACAGACACCCTCATTTCTTCTTTAATCTTTTCTTGTAGTGCTAGTTTCTACACTTCTTATTTTCTCCATGTCTTCTTATCTTTTCTCATGTTCTCTACAATAAGAACTTTTTCCACCTCTTCCAGTGCACATTGCTCTTTTGGCAACTTCGTATTGTCCAAACTCCTCAGGATTTTCCTCACACTTTTGTCTTCTTTGAACTCAAGGTATCCATCATTTGTATCCTCTTCTCAACAATAAACTTTATGGGCCACTTCAACTTCTTATGCATTGGCCAACACCAAACATATTCTTGGCTTCTTTCTTCAAGATACCATTTTACTATCTCTAGATCTTTTCTCAACTCCACCATTTCTCTTTCAAACTTTTCATATTGTCTTGCCATATTGGCTTTCATATTGTATTTTATTTTGGGACTTTCTTGGTTCATTTTTTGTTGCATCTTTCTTTCTCTTGTCCTTATCTTTGTGAGACCTCACTTAGGGCTTCTCTCTTTTTACTCTACCTAGTCTTTTGGTACCCAATCTACAATACACAAACATTTCCTATCATATATGAACATCAATTTGTCACTCTCATACTTCTCCAAAGTTTAATAATCATACCCAGTTTCCTTGCTTATATCTTTTCCAGGCTATGATACCAAAAATGATGGCACACCTAGCTAATCACCAAAACAAAAGAACGCGTAGGAACTTACAATCGAATGACGGGGAAATAATAGGAAGTTTAGGAAATTAACTAGTTATTATAGACTTCATGTCCAAACAGTTACAAGAACAGAACAGAGAATAACCAAATTCTATAACAAACATATAAGAGACAGGAACTATGAACAACTAAACTGATCAAATAAAACTATGTTTACATAAAGACCATGAGACAACATTTTCAATCAAAAATACATATATTGAACTCCAAAACATAAATTTTATTACTAGACATCATATGATGATGATTACATTCAATGATAGATGTCTATATTCAAACATTTTGGCCATACACTTGTTTAGCTAGCTTTCTCTCTACATTCCACTATGCCTCTACAACCCACCAACGATCTTGTACTTCTTTTTTGTCTTTAAACACCTCCTCTTCTACTCTTCACTCTCATGGCTTTGATGCATGTCTTCTTACCACCTTATTTTATTACATCACCTATCATTATTTTACTTTTTATGTGCCCAAGCATCCTCTTTTATTCCTATCATTACATCCTTTTGTGATTATCCTTCTTCTCACTTATTGTTGGGTCATAATTGGCCTATATTCATCCATCCACTTTTTCTTTTCATATGGCCTGTTGCCTTCTATTCGACCCTCAAACTTGACTTGCTCCTCTTTTATTCAACCTCTCCTTATATGACCAATTCTAACCTCTTTTGTTATTCACCGATCATCACTTCCAACTATTCTTAATACCTTTGGTTTCCTTTTTATTTCTCAATTTGTTGTCCTTCCAAATTTATCCACCTTTCCTAACTGTTTCACTACCATTCTTAACTAACTACTCATTAATTGTTCATCTCCCTTTCTGCCAAAGGCAACTAACCCATTCTATCCAACATCCTACCATGTGGCGATAGGATCTATGACTACCCAAACTAAATCTTGGATACACAAATCCAATAAAGCACAAAAAAAATAGATTAACATGATGCTCTTGTATCATTTCCTCACTCCATTTAATATTTCTTTGAATTGCAATGATATATTTCACTTCAATTACAAATTGAGACCTTAAAAAATACCTCCGCAAATTTGATAAATTCCTCGCCTATAAGGTATGGATCTTGTATTCACTATGAATCTTCTCCCAAATTTTAAGCATGCTATTATAAAATACATTTATAAGAGATTCAAAACCCTTTTTAAACCATTTATTAGTTGAAAAACTTGATAATAAAGGAAAGTGTTTATTATTCCAATAGAAATTCAACCACAAGGTTCTATAGCCTTAGAGGAAACTACTAATTAAAGAAGGCATCATAATATTTTAACAAAACCCTTACAGTTATGCATGCCCTCCAAATACTACCAAATGTATTGGACCCAAAAGGTTTCACTGTGAATTTTTCAAACATGATATCATTAGGATGGAGACTTGGTGAATCCTTCCCCTTTTTAGGTTTAGACAATGCAACATTATGTTTT